>NC_033641.1:6718247-6806038 GCF_001540865.1 Ananas comosus
TTTTCTTTTATTTACTTATTTCATCAAAATACGTCTTTCTCGATGAAAAAAGGGAAAGAAATTTGATCATGATTAAGTTGATCAAGTTTTACTTGCATAACTATTATGTTTGCGGATTTTAATTGCAGAGTTCCTCGCAAAGAAATGCGGTGTGTCTGCAGAAAGAGCTCGCTCGCTCCGCGTCGAGCACTTCCGCAACTACGGCAGTTCCCTCGCAGGCCTCATTGTACTCATCTTTCTTAATCTCTTTCACAATTTTATTAAACGAATCACGCGGATACCCAATCCATTTTATTCGAGAACTATTCCTAGTAATTAAGTTTGGATTTTGAATGATCGATCAAACAGGCACTCGGTTACGACGTTCATCCAGATGAGTATCATAGGTTCGAACAAGCCCCTTTTTCATTTTTACTGTAAAACGCAGAGTGATTTTATGTACGTTCCACTAAAAAAATACAACCGAACAAGATCGAATTACAATAAATTGTATTTAAATTTTAACTCTGTTTGTTCTAAATTTCTAATTTCTATTCTATATATCTCGGTTGTTGAATTGTAGCTACGTGCACGGAAACTTACCGTACGAGCAAATTGCACCAGATCCACAGTTAGTAAAGTTACTGAGGAGTATTCCTCAACCCAAAATAGTAAGTATTTAATAATAAAGGGCAATTGCTTATATATTTCTGAAAAATTTTCGATTTTTCGATTTATCCCCCTTAGAAGGCTAATATTGAAAATACTCTTTCTACGTTTCAATCTATTTCTAACATACTCTTAGAGTTAAAATCTGCTAATAAAATCTATTATCTCGATAAAATTACTATTTTGCCCTTTCAAATATATCCTTCCACTATTACTGTCTTTCTTATTTGCCCTTACAGTCAGGGGCACAAAAAGTTTTTTGACTTTTGGTCTTTTCTAATATACCCCTCTACCATCACTAATATTTCTTATTTGTTCTTAAGTTAACGGCAAAATTGACATTTTAATTTTTTTTAACTGTGGTAGATATTTAACTCACGTTTAACTCAAGTTAACTTAACAGGAGAAACTGCAGGGGTATTTTGTAATAATGGTGAAACATATGAGGAGTATTTTAGAAAAAAAAAAAAAGAGTAAATCGGATATTTTCAAACGTATGAGAGTCATATAGGCAATTATTCCTAATAATAAATTGTAAAATTTTTTAGGTTTCAAAATATTTGTTCTTATTTTTCTGACAACTTGAGCGACATGTTGGTGGCGATTCTTGTTTCAGTTATTTACGAATTCAGATCAGGCGCATGTGCAAAAAGTGCTAAAAAGACTAGGCATCGACGAGGACTGCTTTCAGGGGATCGTGTGCTTCGAGACGTTGAACCGCCATCTCTTCCAGGAGGTCAAAGGGGACGCAACTGCGGCTTCTGCAAAAGTGACTTTAAAGCCGTCGGCTGCCGCCATAGAAGCAGCCGTCGGCTTTACTGGTTTCGATCCCCGTCGTACTGTAAGGCATTATTAAACTATTTCATTTTTCTTTTCGAGTTTTAGGAACATTAATTGCGTTGATATTTCGTATACCATTATTTCAATAATGTAACTTAATTCACACGTTTTTTATCTAAATAATCTAGTCGCTGGTTTTTTTTTTCTCTAAAAGGACTCTATATTTTTCAACATTAAGAAAAATATAATGCCGACCATCTGAGGGGTGGTACTGAAGTTTTTAAGTTGGAAATCTAACTACTTTATATTTTTAACTAAATTTATTTTTTAAAAAATAAATAAAATAGGTAAACATAAAATTTAATCTCAGTAATTTATAGTAAAATATTTTTTATTTTACAAATTTTATTTTTTTGGGATATTATCAGCTGTTCGTGGATGATAACGAGAGGAACATCGCCGCAGGAAAAGCCGTAGGGCTTATAACCGCACTGGTAATGAAATTTGGAAATTCCACCTCCTCTTATATATTAACCAATCTCTCGCTCCCTATTGGTTGTACATCACATCAAAAACATAAAATTTTTTTATTATAAATCAAAAGGAAAAAAAAAAATTGAATTGTTCTATGGTTTCTATTTCACCAATGATGTTCAATTCATCTAAGATGAGAATTCGAATTAGTTTTGAAGTTTGAATTAGTTCCCTTCAAGGATGGTGCATCTCCCAAAAAAAATAAAATAAAATAAAATAAAATAAAGATAACACATTTTCAATTTGCCACTTTTTTTATTTAAAGAGTTGTACTTAATTATTTTATAAATTTATTTTTGTTTCAACATGAAAAAATATTATAAAATAAAATAGCAAGAAAATACATTTATAAATCACGAGATGGTAAAGTGGAATTAATATATTTGTATCGTCTGTGATTTGAAAAAAAAAAATATTACTTTTTAATGTTGTTTGATCATGATCATAGGTTCTATGTGAAACAAAAATAAAATCGTAAGGTAGTGTTTAATATAATTTTCTGAAACATATGGCGGTAAAATAAAAATTTCCCAAAACAAGAGGGCGCCACAAATTGAAGTTTAGGCAAAATTTTGCTCACAATTTCGTCCATATTTCAATTATCACCTTGTATTGTTGCATACAAAATTTAATTTTAATTGTACACTTTATCATTGTAATAACTATATTAGAAATTTGAATGCATTACTTATCTTTACATGTTTAGGTTAATATATTTTATAGAATCCACATAGCTACAAATTTACTAAAATAAGTAATTAATTTAAATTTTACATCGGAAGAGCCATCAAATTATTTAAATTAAATAAATTGAAAGGCTGATATTGCAATCAAAAATCACGTCTCAAATCAATCAAAAAGCCTCGAGTACAAACGTTTTTTTACCACAGTTTAAGATCTTAGAAAACAACAGTTATTTTGCACTGTATTAACATTATATCATATATAAACATACGTTCAGATTGGAAAGAGGGCGAAGACGAATGAAGCAGACTACTTGCTCAATAACATTCATGATCTGGGCCGAGTCGTCCCGCAAATGGGGTTGCGGGGCGTGTTAAAGGAGGAGGAGAAGGAGAAAGAGGAAGGGGTGGATAAGATGAGATCCGAGTTGGGTTCCATTAGACCACCACCCACCCCAATTCAGGCCTGAGTGGATTACTAGTCACCACTTTGGCTTAATTAACATTTGTTAATGTTAATTGTTAATCCCCACTTTGCTAAATCTTAGGTAAAAGCGTACGTAGACCCCTCGACTATAGCCCATTCTGAAGTAGCCCGCTCAATTTCGTTCTCTCAGCTTCTAATTTTTTGAAATTAAGAGATTTCGGTTAAAGAAGATAGGTAGTTGAGGAGGCTGCTTTAGAAGGGCCTATTGTTGAAGGGGATATTTTTTACATTTTTACCTAAATCATGTGGATGTGGGACAAAATAAATTGGCTTTGGTGGTGACAGTGACACCTCTCCACTTGTGTTGTTGTTATTATTCTCCTTTAATGCATTGCTGACACTATGACATTTGGCTGCTTTTGTTTTGTTATAGTCATGTATGAGAACAGTGATGTGAATAAAGCAAATAAAATTTGGGGCCAATGATGCTTTCTATTGTGTTGATTGGGCATTGGATATGGGTGGGGGTGGTGGTGGTGTGTTAGATCATGCCAGAATGGTAAGACATTCTTAGTAGACTTCCTTCTCATAGGTAGTACATTTCATGTTACTTTTAAATGCAAATAAATCATTTCTCTCGTTCAAATTTCACAGTAATTTTATTTTTGGTTTCAGTTTCATTTTAATTTCTAGAGTTTCAGTAGTTTTTTGTTTAGATTCAGATGTTAGTACAAAAATTTTCATGTTTCTTAAAAACATGCAATACATATGGATAATGACTATTGAGGCATCGTAGAGCTGCCTGATATTTATAACTTTTAACTAAGTTTCCTATTAAAACGATTCTCAACTGCCTCATCAAGCTGTAGGGTTCTGGTGAAAGAGGATTAGGATGACTGATCCCCTCTAGTTCTTTGAAGATACACAGGCTCGATCCTACATAGAATCAGAAATAAGTACATTGGGTAGCTATCTTAAGTTTCTATTTTATTTTATCTTTTTTATGCTTGATAGGAACAGTTCCAACGTGCCTTTATTTTGTACTAAGGGTTGACTTTTCTCATTCATCCTTGAAATTATTGATATTCATGTTCTTCTAGTCATGCTTTCATTTGACAGAAAGATTCATCTGTTTTTATGAACAAACTCTGTAGTTTTCCCCTTCTATACGCTCAAATTTCAAGCATTACACGCGAAAGCAAGTGGAAGTACACTGCTAGCATTCCCTGCTCTCTAGCTCCCTCTTGCAATATGTTACAGTTCTAACTCTACTTCTATTTGTGTAATCTTTAGCTACTATTGCTACTTGTGTAATTCTGTAGCAAGTGGTTATGCTCCTGCTTTACTGTTGAGGTGTTCTCTTTTGACAGCCTTTTCTACAATATCAACACCAATTCAGTTGAAGATGTAACTGGAAGAGGTTAGTTTTTCTCCTCTTCTTCTGTGTTAGTAGTCAATCTTGATAACATTTTTTAGGCCGAAGGTCCAGATTTGCTCATGACCTAGTTAATCTTATTTAATTCAGGCATCCAAGATCTGAAGTCCGGGCGCATTGTTACTCCTTTGTCACCAAAAGCTACTTTTCTGGATGATCCCCTTAGGGTTCTTCGAGCAATTCGATTTGGTATTCTAGCAAGTTTCTTTAAATTTTAATTGCTTTATTAGAAGTAGCTTTCAGCCAATATGCTAGCTACTTTTGTAAGTTATTGAACTATACTGGTAACTTTTTTGAGTTTTTTTAGTCACTTCAATCTGAAAAGGTTGATGATAAATAATGTACATTAATTATTGATAAGGAGCAAAAAAATTAGTTCAACGATGTGCTTAAAATAAATAATATATCTTTTTTTTCATCAAAAAACTTAAAATTATCATGATACCTTTTTCTTTGTAATAATGAATATGCTGTTGTGTTTACAACATAATATTGATGTGCTTTTCAAATTGATGATCTTATTAAGATGTAAAAATAATACCATATCTCATATGATACATTTGGTACATGTCACAGTTCAACCCCTGTTAAATTTTCAACCCCGATCCTCTCTTTTCGTCTGTTCGATGAGCTGTTTGGTTTTGTGTACATTGAGTAGTTATTGTCCATCGTCAGGATCGTCAGACTATAATTCTTTTGACAGGGGGATGATAGTGAGATTGAAGTACTTAAATTTGATTAGTGCAAAAAGTTTTCACTGATTTGATTATTCATCCATCTGTTTCTAAAATAAAAGACTTCATGTGTAAATAGACTTTGTATAAGACTAACCTGTATACACAGTAAGTTCTGATTCCACTCTTCATGCTGTTAGGTGCTAGGTTTGATTTTGAATTGGCTGAAGAGTTGAAAGAAGCTGCTTTTGATGAGGAAGTAAAAACTGCACTTGCAAATAAGATTAGCAGAGAGCGGATTGGACATGAGGCATTTTCCTTTTCTGTTTTCTCTTCCCATATCAAATTTTCTGTAGCACATAATTTTTTCCCCAGTAGATATAGATTTAGAGATTTAGCTATATGTATCTTCTTCTTCTTTTTTTTTTTTTTTCTTAACTTGGTAGTGAATGCTTCATTTGGTATTTATGCACAGGTTGACCTGATGGTGTCTGACAAGCAACCTGCTAAAGCAATGGCATACATTCGTGATTTGAAACTATTTTATGCAGTATTTACTTTCCCAGAAAATCTACAGCCTGCAGTTCTCGAGCAATGTGACAGGTTTTAATTTAACTTCTGTTACTTTTTAAGGCATGCAATGAATGAATATTTCACTTGATATCATCAGAAGCGGTTGAAGAAAATTCATTAGGTTAGCTCATAGATAGCTATCTGTTCTTCTCCTTGTGGAGAGCATGATCAATGCATTTTTGAAAGCACAGCTAACATTCCTTCTATCTAAATATGTATAGGCCTAGGCCTTGAAATTTAATATTTGATCTTTGTGAGATTGCTCTGACATGTTTCTTGTTCATATGGGCCTTGAATTGAAATGTTAATGGTTGGATACATTTGATGTATGAGCTAATAGCTTGTGCAAAAGGCTGAAAGCACATGGTTTTCTCAAAGAATTACATAATTATTGCATTCTTTCTTTGGAGTTATCACATTATGCAGGTATTGTGTATTACATATAAATGCAGCATGGACCCTTCTACAATCTATTGGCTACTCGATATTTAGTGTAAGTCATTTATTAGCTGCCGATATCCCAAAATTTTATTTTCATGTTCTAGAGCACATATTGTAGAAATGACATCATTCTACATTCTTAGATACAATCCATGCAGCCTTATTATGATTGCATATTATGCTTTTCTTACACATTTTTTTACTTGTTCTCAGGATGAACAGCGTAGGCTTTACTTGTATGCATCTTTATTTCTTCCTGTGAGAAGTACGATATGCATTGACAAAAAGTCAAAAGAGGTAATTTGTTTGTCTTGTTATGTTAATATCATTTTCCTTTTTGTATGAGCGAATTGCACTTATTTTTTCTCTACTGAGATGAAAATGTTGTTCATGTTTCATGCTTTCCTCTTCAGCATAAAAATTAGTCTCTCTATACCTTTAAAAAAGGCTATGCCCTTTGTCTTAAATAATCCATACAGTACTTCTGTTGGTATTGTACATATATCAACCACTGAATGAGCTGGCAATACATTTGGTTTGTGATGAGAAGAGAAGATAAGTGGGAGTAGGGCTAGAGGGTGAATGTTTTAACATTAACATAAGACATGTTGTTTTGTGATAACTTTGTTATTTATAGATGGACTTCAGAGGTCATCTTTGTTTGTCGATGCTTGCTTTGTATTTGAACACTTCTATTTTTCTTTGTTCCACTAAAGAGTTGGGAAAATTAAGTAGATCTATTTGCTATAGTGATGATGATTGGTTATCTACACCATTTTGATTTTGGTAATACCTGCTCGACCAGACCACAATTATATTTTGTCCGTTAGTCAGACACTTGTTATGAGACTTACGAGTCATAAACTTTGCAGGTTCCTGTTGCGAGTTACATCATTCGTGATTCTCTAAAACTGAAAGCTAGTGATGCTGAAATGGTATGTCAACCCCTAAGAAAGCTTTGTGAAGTTTGCCAAGGGGAGGCTTCTTCTATGCTCTTTACCCAATTGTACTCCATCGGTTCATCATCAATTCTAATCTTTTTTTTCCTTTCATTTTGACGTGTCATTGACTTGTAGGTAACAAACTTACACGTGGCATGTGAGAAGTTTGTTGATCTAATTCCTTTTCTGGAGTCAAATGAGGATCCAGAAGATCTTAAAGTAAACCTAGAAGATGAATACCTAGAGATACCACCAGCTTCGACCAAACGAGTTTTGGCAGGTTGAGGGCGGTTTCTGTTGTTTATTTGAAGTTTTTTGTGTTCTATCTTATTGGCCACTCCCATACGAAAATTTCTGACTTTAAGAATTTGGCAATATTAAATGATCTACACACTACAAGTAGGACAAGTATCTACTATTGTTTCTCTATGCTAATTGAATGCCAATATAACATGATAACGACTCACTCGCATAGACTGAGCTTGCACACTTTCTTGACTAGTCAAGCAGAAACAAATATCCGAAAGCTTACCACGCTGATTTGTTTGGCTTTTGTGCACTATCATATATATATATTATTGTCTTTTTATGTTGCATGTAATTATTTTATGAAGCAAAATAGTAATGTGTGCGCTTCTGTTGGCAATTCTTGTCGGATATGTCTGTTACCATCCATTTTTCATGCTATGGTTATATTAGGCTTGATTCAAATACTCACAATGTTGAGAATGGACTGAACAGGGTTGCTGCTTCGTCAAATAAAAGACTTTTGGCGCGTTGCTTTGTTAATTTCCACTCTACTACACCCTAAGGCAAGTCATACCTGTGATAGTCTCAACAGTCACACTGAACTGGACAGAAGAAAAATATTTGGAAAATTTGAGAGCGCAATAACTCAACTTGGTAATTAATTTTTCTGATACTTTTTATCTATAATCATTTGTGATGATTATTATTATTATTTTTGTAATTATTTGTGCTGAGTTGCCATTTGTGGTATCTCAAATCTTCCGAAACTTGCATATACTCAATAGGTATATGATAGTTTGTGGGAAACTATTCGCTGTTTCTTTCTCTGCATGTGCAGGGAGTTGATTCCTTTTATTTCTTTTGCTTCCTCTTTAAATAAGTCACTATTGTGTTCGCTCGCTACCAATTATTTCTTTGGTTGATGTGTTCAGATCTCGACCATGTGTGGAAAATGAAGTTATTGCTTGACGGGAAGGCAATGATGGGAGTTCTGCAGCTTAAATTGGGAGGGCCATCAATTGGGAAATGGGTAAAACAAGTTCCTGTTATGTTAGAAGCTGATCTGAGCTTTTCTATCTGCTTACAATTATTAATGCTTGTTTGCAGCGACAAAGGCTGCTAAAGTGGCAGCTCGCCCATCCGAACGGAACGATGGAAGAGTGCATTGATTGGATAAAGCAATCTCAAGCGAAATGCCAGAAAATAGATTGTTCCGCTTGAACATGTTCCCCTTTGCGGCTTGTCTTCTGCCTAATTCTAACTTGTCTTCGCCCTAATTTATCCAATCAAAATCCCCAGAAATCTTGTGGAGTAATTTACAAAAGCATGACTTGATTTGCGCATCAACGAGTGGCATGAAGCATCAGTATTTTTGCTGGAGAGCTAAGTTTACAGCTTGGAGATTGTAACCATCATCCTCATCTTGCGTGTTTTTTTTGTTTTTTTTTTTGTGGGGNAGTAGGTGTTCCACAACACAACCACTTTAAATTCCTAGCTTCTCTACCACGCTTTACGTAGCTCAACTACTTACCTTCTACCAAACAAAAGTTGGAGAGTTGCGTTTACGTCTCAAATTTTAACCAAAATTTAATTGATCTGTGTTAGTTTACGTTCGTTGAGGTCCGGTGTCAAGTATGGATCAGAAAATGGATAATTACTTACCCGGAGTGCCATGGACTTGGTTTTTTTTATTGTCCAAATTGTCACGTTTGGACCAGTATATCTTCCTTTTATATGGGCTCAAATAATCGTCAAATTTGAGAGTCTAATCCTTATCCTTTGACAACTATTGAAGTTTTTAGTTCGATATTAATCCTTAATGTTCATGACTCCGAAAGCGATTAAGAAAAGTGAGTCTCTAGCCAAATAAAATATAGACTGCCAAAATTTCTTGTTTGTTTTCGTTACTCGTTTCCCGATAATATAATATGACAACGGCTAGTTAGTTTTACCACTAGTGGTATGGATTAATACAGTGTTCGACAATTTTGTATAATGTGCGGAACAAGAAAGTTAATATGAAAAACAAGTTTTAGATATTTTTTCCGGTAGGATAATCGTCTTTCCCCTAGCATAATCGCCTTTCCCTGAGTCTAGTTCTTCCTCCAAAGTGGTGCGGGGTGAGGCGACGGGGGTTCTTATCGACGAGTTAACCTTTAAGACACCTTTTAGTTTAACAAACGTATAACCCACGTATATACAAAGATCATCACTTGAAACTTTAGAATGTCAAACCAGTTGTATATCCAAACGCCCCTCCGTTTAAGTACGATCACTTCTACTACCAAGCCAATTGGTGCGAGAATAAGCACTAAAGCTGCTCCTCCGTCGTTCCGAACTCGTTAAACCACGTCTTGAACTTCCGCTGACTACGTTTTAGAATAGGGTGACATTAAACCGTAAGAAAATCTCGGTTCTCCCACTCCTAGGTGTTTGATTAAACGATTTGAAAATGTTAAAAATAACTGTGAAATTGTAGCCGACCATTACCCATCGATCAAATCAACAGGATCAACTGGTTTTACTCGTGATTTATGAGAGTACTCAAAGGAGGTTTACTCACCAAACTGATAACTTTAACACTTGTATAAATCTAGGTTTGGTCATGATAGTTTCTTAGATAGCTATTCGTTCAAGATTGCTCCTCGGCTTTTGGTTTGAGTATATTTTAAATCTATCTTACATGATCCCGATACACTTGAGCTTCAACTTCTGGGGCTATTTTAACGAGCTTAACTAATAAAAAATTTCACTGAGCCGGATACGTAAAACAAAGTACCCGAAATTTACGTTGCACACCACTTTGACCAGCTCAACTAAACGATCTTGTACACTAAGCCACCGAAGACTAAACATCGGTGATCGTGGTTGAGATACCAAGTTTCATGATGTGTTAAGTACTGATACCAAAATAAACCAAGAGTCGAGAGTGACTAACGTATTTTGGCGGTCTTAAACGTTGTAAACCCACATTCTGCTGTTATTAATTGTCGTTGGTGTCGTGATAACTGGCCTACATACTTTACGTAAATAGAGAAAAAAAGAGAAAGATGTAAAGGTGGAACGAAACAAATCGTCAAAAATGGGAAAAAATTAACGAAGATACACGAAGTATCATCCTTACTTATTAGTGAAAGGACGATGAACTCTGAGTTTACACTCCGAAACAGAGTAAAGAGAAAGTCTACCGCGCTTCCTTTACAGAGCAAATTTATGGAGTTTAGTTTAGGAATGAGCTTTGGTTGGATGCCTTCCACTACAGGCGTACAGGCGTACTTTTCTCGCTACGTCGTGTTTACGCCACTGTTTGTCTCTTTAGAAGCCGTGCAGTACAAAGAGATGTTTTGAAACAAGAGTTTCGGTAGTCGAGAGTGGAACAGTTGTATTCCTTTAAATGTAGGAAGAACGTCGTTGCTTTGATTCATACCGATTGTAACCTGCGTTCCCGAATTAATACATATTAAACAAACATAATACCAGGACCTAATAATTAGATAATTTAAAACTTTGAAACTGGAATTAAACCTCTACCGAGCTTTGTCTACGCATAAAGTATAGAACAAGAAAAAAAGGAATAACAAGTACACGACTAAGAATAACTTTACCACATGTTATTTCCGGGAAAAACTTTTAAAACGTGGACTACAAGAGAATATTATAACGGAAGAAAGTTACCACCAACCGTATCATAAACCCTCCTTAGACCAACCTTAAAACGACGAACAAATCCCGGTGACTTACTTTTTGTAATGCTGGGATAAACATGGATAAACTTACATACTTATAAAATAAGTCATATAGAGTATCTAAACAACATATATTAATTTTTTCATATTAGGTTCCAGACTAATCCCATTCTCGCAAACCTGCATGTTCATTTATAGGTAAATCAGTACACTTCGAACATCAGCAAAACAAGAAAAGGCTTCCTACTCTTACCACAACAAGTGTCAAACAAAGGCAATCTGTAGCAAAAAGTAAAGAAGTTCGATCCCTAAAATTTATAGCAATATCAATTACTCTAAAAAACCATACAATAATGGGCAGATCAACTTAATCAAAGACAACATAAATTGACACTGTATATAGGCAGAAAGTGGGAAATCTCTAGTAAAGTCGCATACATGGGCAAGCTAAAGTCAAGCAGGAAATGAAGTTTTCATTACTTAAAAATGAGTGACTTAAATCTGAGACAGTTACAACGTCATTTGATATTTTCTCTACTAGAACAAGAGATGAACAAGTGCAAAGTAGCCATTGAAAGGATATAAGAAACTAAAGAATTCCTAAGGTCAATCCAAATACAGAAGCTTACAAAGGAACAGATGTTGAACTTGATATATACAACAACAACAAGAATTATTCAAGTTCATTAACAAACTCATATTACTCCAAATGCTTGTATTCATCAGCAGCAGAACGGATCTCTCAAATAAACATACCAAGAAAAGAGGCATGCAGATAACTATATATGTAAAACTTTTCTACTTCAACACACAACAAAATGAGTAGTGCAAAAGTATAATGAATTTCATCACATAAATATAAAATTACTTTCAAAACAGTATATTCTAAACCAGCGTGCCACAAACCTAATTAAAAAACATTTAAATGAATTGTACTAACCTTTACATTTTCAACCGGACCCAGCTTCATGCATTCCTCTCTAACATCTGCATCTAGCTCTGGAAGAAGACTTTCATCACTCTGCAAATACAAGAACATCCCCACTCATCATTAGACCATGGCACCAAATTATCTAAGCATTTCATTCATGCAGATAAACATCAGAAACAAATTGCCGCAAAAATGTGCCCGGTAATTTGGATCATAAAAGCAAACAGAGTAACAAGGCCCGTTTGAAACTGTTTACCCTCAATTCAGCAGGAACGAACATGTTCCTTAAAACAATGGTGGTCGGAATAGACACCTTCGCATCATCATGCCCACCTAATCAAAGAAAGAGAGTTAGGTTGGATAGCACCTCTCAAGAGCACCAAAAATTCACAAAAGATATATCGACATCAATCAAAGATATGCATACTGACAACATGGACTAGGTAGGCCTTACTTCACTCAAAGAAATGCATGTACTTAGATATGTAAGACTGATGATTACCCCATCCAAGAATTTTATCTTCAACTCTCTTTATTTTCTTTTTCTTATGCTTATCAGCCTTCCTCGCTATAAATTTCTCACCTGTACACAAAGCAGAAAATAAGTCTTTTTATCCAATATTTAAACATTCTCAGCATTACGATGGCAGGAAACTATGCCAATGTTAACCTTTTTGTTCAAATTTAGCTTGGCTTACAGACATGGGAATCTTTCCACCAGGACGAAGTGGAGTGCCATCCAATATTTGAATTGCTAAAGCAACGGAAGGTTCCTGGAATGGACAGGAAAAAGTTATACACAAATTTAAGTTGATATTCACGTAATGTTTCAATAGGAAGAGTACTACTTACCTTCAGATAGGTGACAAGTGCATCACCCTTCTTTCTACCTGTTTCTTTGTCTATGTATACCTTCACTCGAGGCTTCCTTGTTTCAGGGTCCTAAAGATGTTAAGACGTATGAGTGAAAAGGATGCCCTCATCTATGAAGGATGAACTTAACCAAAGGTAACTTTATATCACGCTTAATCAATTATTCAGTACTCGAAACAACTAAAAAGTGCTATCAACATCAACGAGACAGCGATGAATCAAAGACAGAAACAGCTTAAATCTTGCCCTAAAACCAACCGGAATGTAAAATAGGACAAACCACAAGACAAGTGTGATACAGACACATTTGTCTTGCATGCAGAAAATTAACGCTTAACAAGTGGAACTTGCTTTGAATAAGCAATCGGAGACTTTCATCTTAAAAGAACTCCCCTCCCTCCCCCAACAAAAAATGTTGACAATCAACCTATTGCGTTCAAAAGCTCTCAAGTCAAACAAATTTGTTAAAAGATAATAATTGTGCACTTGCATGCATTAGGCCAGGCAAATAGCTAACATAGTTTGCAAAAATGCAAACAACACATATATACAAAAGAAAAGAGAATTATGGCGGGAAAAAAAATCTGAAGTGCAAATAGATAAATAATTTTTCTTACCTCCTTTATAATTCCACACTTAGAGAATACTTCCACTACCTGCAAGATAAATTTGAGATTAGAGCCACAACTATGACACGCGATGCATGGAACTAAACAGGTGCAAGCACATTTAATTATTTCTTGCTAGGCAGTTGCCAAGTAATGTGCCATGAAATAACAATTATGTGAAGCATGAAATAAAAGTAGGAGACCTAATACTTACTTCTTCGACAGTAACATCATCAGGCAACCCAGTCACATAAACATGAGTATTGACCTTCAAATCAAACCAGCTATCTGGCGGGTTATTAGCTTCCTGTCACAGTTTGAATGGTTTATTAGCTTCCTTTCGCAGTTTCATTCAAAAACCATCATCATCCTCCCATAAAAAATATTCAAGCATGTATAATATCAGAAGTAGCAACTTGGTAAGTGTCATTCCTTCTCTTGACTAGTAATTAAAGACAATGCCAGTGCTAAAAGACCATGTACAGAGGGTAAAAGTGCAAATATCTGCTTCCTACTTGGCTCAAGTGTGCAAGGAAGGCCCTCTAAAGCAGAATAATAGTTTGTTCCATTCTATGCAAACTCGAATGAATAGGAAGCTAAAACATGCCCTTACCTAAGAATTAGAGAAACAATAATAATAATCAAAAGTAAAAAAGCAAGAAAAAGGTACCTTCTTTTCAGTTGGCTTCTCAGATGATTTCCGCTTCTTCTCCAATTTTGTTTCAGCTTTTTCATTCAAAACATTGCTCTCCTCTGGCACAGAGGGATCAGGAACCTCTGAAGTTGGAAATACCTCCTCCTCATGTGCAAAAGTCATCTCTTCAAGTCCATATTCACCTCCCTTACTTGAAGGATTATCCTATGGAATAACAACGTTCATGTAATTTCCACCTTTTCATGTGTTTTAAGAGAAATAATATATTGACACTGTAACACAACTGCATAGAGTAGTGGTCTTAACTTGAAAGTGGATTACAGGAGGAAGCATAAGTACACATGTATTTCCAGCAAATAATTTTGCCCAAGATTAAAGCAAAGAAAAAAAATTCATAGGAAGCTAATATCATCTGGCAAAGTTCTATGGCTAAACTGGAGAACTTCAATAATCTCACAAAGCAAATTGTGGCAAATAAGCATTAAGGCAACTTACTTTGAGTTCATACATGTATTTTGTTACACTGATTTGGCACAACTGAGGGGGAAAAAAAATCAGATTACCTAAGAATTAAGACCAGACTACATGGAGTAATGCTTACTTGAGGAACCCACGCCCTGACGCCACGATCCCATTTATAAACAGTTCCGTCATCATCAGTAAATTCTTCCTCACCATCTGGTGGGGTCGCCGGTCTATCATTGAGACCCGCTTCTGTCCCTCCTCCCTCACCCTCAATATTTCCACCTTTCAGGGCCTCAGCCTCGGCCTCAGCCTCTAACACCTCTTTCTGCCATTTCACAAAATCATCGTTGTTTTCTTCCGCATCTACGAGAAAAAGACAAAATGAGGAAGGGCTCCTTTTGTTTGTCGAAATCAAGGTTTAATTAGGTAATAATAACTTTGTTAACCTTCGGTAGGACGATTAGCTGTTTGAGCTGAAATCCCTATATATAGCTCAGGAATTGAGGATAATGGCATCCAGCTACTTCTCCCTTCCGACCAGAGCAACGTGTTCTCATTGAGGTACCCATTTACAAAATGCTCTAGCAAAGTAAAGAAATCATGGGCAATATGGTTAAGTAGCGAGCGAATATAAATATACAAACAAGGTATATCATAATATCAAGCAACTCAAACTGTGGTGGTTGCTCAACATACTATCATTCGCTTGAAGAAAACTCTATCATATAACTTTCAAAAGAACAAGAGCCAAATTAATATAAACTCTCAACTCCATATATTAATGCAGAAACAATAAATGTTACATCAAGCAATGTGATTCAAATAAAAATTTCCTCTTTCTAACAGTAGCAATACTTTCAAACTAGATATACACTGGAATTTACAAAAGAATTCAAATCCTGCGGATTATCAAACCAAAAATTTTACATGATTGAATCAAAGCAAATGCAAATTACAACCAAGCAGTAATATTTACATGAGACAAAGCAGATGCGGTTCCCTATTAACTCTAATACGCCGCGAAAGCTACTCGCTTTAAAAAAAAATAAATTTAAGAAAAAAAGAGAAGTTCACCTTGCAACTCAGAGAATGCGTATGGACCAACATGTTCTTGATTCTCCCCAAGTATATACCAACCAACCTCAGAAGCCGCAGTATAATTCGCTTCCCTATTCTCCTCCATACTTGTTCACCTCATCATCGAACTAAAATTGAACAAATTTGAAACAGGTTAAAAAAAAAAAGACCACAAGCGGAATAAAAACTAAATGATCATCAGAAATCAAGCAAAAAAACGCATTTGTATAGTGGGAAGTACCAAATGGGCAGAAAAAAAAAAAGGGAAATTCGAGAAATAGGTCCACTAAAATTGCTTTGTGTTCGAATCTGAATGGAGAAATTTAGGGTTTTGGGATAGATTGGGTGGGGGAGAATTGGGGTCCAACGAGAAACCCTAGGTGGGAGTAGTGCTCTTACCGACTATGATTCTACGAAGATCACGGAAATGTTCTGGAACGAGCGGGGACGATGACGAGCTAAAACGCATTGAGGGGCAGTTTGGTAAATTTGAGGTAACAATTGTAACGAGACCCCTCAATGTAGGTCACAATGTAGGTCAAGTTAGTTAATTCTGATTCGGCAAAAATTCGATATGGGTATAATATAAATTGCAACAATCCGACACGCTAGCAACGATAACTCGTTGGGCCCAAACAACCGGACTAAAATACTTAAGCCCAGTTATTATAACTAGCGTGTAGGCCTCATATAAATTTATCGGAATCAGAGTTTAGACCCTGACGTCCTCGTCGGGTCCAAACCAGATCACAAACATACAGACAGACCAGAACCAGAATTACCAGGCGATATGAGATTCTAGAGTATGCTTAAACTCAGTTAATATAACTAGCGTGTAAGCCTCATATAAACTAATCGGAATTAGAGTTTAAACCCTGACGTCCTTGTCGGGTCCAAACCAGATCACACACAGACAGAAGACCAGGACGAGAATTACTAGGCGATGTGAGATTCTAGAGGTGGCTCCCACCAAATATAACTAGTGTGTAGGCCTGATCGGAATCAGAGTACCAGATCACAAACAGACAGAAGACCAGGATCAGAATTACCAAGCGATGTGAGATTTTAGAAGTGGATCCTACGGGTTATGTGAGATTCTAGAGGTGGCTCCTACGAGTTCAAGAGGTGGTTCCCACCAAACCAGGATCAGAATTACCAAGCGATGTGAGATTCTAGAGGTGGATCCTACGGGTTATGTGAGATTCTAGAGATGGCTCCTACGAGTTCAAGAGGTGGTTCCCACCAAATCCGTTGGTGTAGCACTTTATCCCGCATAGCACTTAGCTCTCACATTTTCGCCTGGTATTCGGTTTTGATACCAAATGTAACGACTCAATCAGCTAGCAACAATAACTTGTTGGACCCAAACCACGGGCCCAAAATGCTTAAGCCAAGTTATTATTACTAGCATGTAGCTCTCATATATTCTAATCAGAATCAGTTTTCCCATCCGATGTGGGACTATTGGGGCGTTACATAAATAAAATTCGTATTCTAATTTTTAAATTTATTAAAAAATACAGTTAAAAAACAAATTCTCCAATTATTCGAATATGTGATTTATATGGATATCATACGTTCACCAATTAAAAATTCAGGATAAAAAATTCAGCTATTAAATAAGTTTTTTTTCCTTTAGATTTATGCTATTAGCATAAATACTCATAATTCTTTAAGAATATAAAAATAAATTGAGATAGGATCTCCACCAATAGCTGTGAATGCTTCTGTTTGCACATCTAGTGGTACTTTATCATATGTTTCAATATCACGTCTTGAAACTTGAGATACGTGGGATTTGAGTCTTGCGCCACCACCCAAGTACACTTTAGAACAATATTTGCACTTATATTTTTCACTCAGTTCTTCCATGTGAACCGAAAACCTATCTTTCTTTTGAATCATTTTTCTGGACAAAAAAAGTTAACGACTCGAATATTTCAAGTTTTACCACATAACTGCCAATCATGCATCTTCAAAAGAATAAAATCACATCCAAAGAACATTATAATTACCCATCAATGATGCATCAAACATAACCTAACTCTAAGTAATTAACCCCACTCCATTGGTTCTGAGTCTTCAGACAACAGTAAGCAAATTAATGAATATAACAATATAATAATATCTGGACCCTCCATAACCTGTCGGGGATGAGATTGCTCTCAGACGAGGATGGCAGTGGGGATGATGGTTGATGCAAGATCGGTGTATTAGGGACTAGGAGTGAGGATGATAGGAATGAGAAAAAGAGAAGTTGAGAGGGATAGAGGAGATCAGATTTGGGAGGTTTGAGAGGAGAGGAGAGAAGAGGAGAGGAGAATTGGGAGGAAGAAAAAAAGCTCTATTCATTTTTCCATGATCCCAAAATTGCATTTGCCTGTTACTTAGTAACTCTATTCTATGTTGAAAACGAAATTTATTACATTGGTGGACTAAACTGAAAAAAAAAATATATAGAAAGAAATAATATAGGCTTGGTGGGCCAAAACTAATGGAGTCATGGGCCTTCTAGGCTGTTGGAGAGCTTAGCACATTTGGCTTATAGCGGGTTTGGACCTGATGCTCCAATCAACCTAACCCAATTGAAGGTTTGAGATACTCCACTTCCAGCCTGGAGCTAATAGATCCTGTTGTGTCACACCTCGGGACCTAGCGTAGGCCCACCCGGTGCCTGCCCAGACCCGCCATATGCCTGCACATATAAGGCGTCTAGCCCAAAAGCGAATAAATGAACAAGAAGTGAAAAGTATCTAGAGATATCAGAGCAAATATACAGCTAGGTTCTATCAACAAGTAGAGTCAAAAGAGAACTAAACCACTAAAGTATAAAGAAAACTAATACATCATAAATCTCAAGATACAAAAGTAGGGTAGTCTCTATAACCAGGTACAAAACTCTCACAACCTCTCCAAAAGAAAACAAAAGAGAGGTGGACCACCTATCACCGAATCCCTCGATAGCTAGCTCGAGGTGAAACCTTTCCCGTGATCCCGAGCCTCTCCCGGAGTGGAAGGCTCTGAAAGAAAATATAAAACAGGGGGCGTGAGAACTATAATTTATAGTTCCCGGTGGGCAATTACTGACATGAGCAAAATGCACCATTAGGCCCAAAACATAAGCAGATATGAATAATAATAATAACTGCGAAAAAGAAAGCATATAATAAATGCTACACTACTATGCCACAAATATACATGATATGAACATGGAGTACACCTACTCTATCATGATCTAATATGCCAAAACATGTTTAGTATGCTCGATCACGGCGCCCAGGTATACTAAAATGCAATAAGCAATACTACTAAGTATACTACATGTCCAAGTGTCCAATACATATCTAGTATGCACTATCATAGCGACCAAGTATACTATATGTCCCAATGCCCATTGAATCCAACTACGATTTATTATCAAGTAGTGATTATTACATAACGACTCCGTGTCGATTTTCATTTCTAATTAAGGACCTATCCAAGGTAGTCCAGCTTGTGCCACCTAGCTGCCGGTGGTAGTACCAACATTCCCCCTCGAGGAACGGGACTGTCCCACACGACCCTACAGGCGCCTCGCCGCCTAGCTGCCCGTGGTAGCACATCATCCCAAGCTAGAATAAGGCTGTCCCACACGACCCTACAGGCGTCTCAATCCCGCACGCGCGAACTGCGTCGCAAAAGGCCAACTCCGGAGTGCCGGCTTGTAGGGAGCGACCCTCACAAGCATGTGCTAATGAGCACAAATGGCACGCAAGCGCGAATGAGCACAAATGGCAAGCAAGCAAAGTCATCGTCTCAACGATGCGGTCATCATGGCTCTACCATGGAAATGATCGCTAGTAACTCATAGGTCTAGTCCAATATCCCAAGTGAAGGTTTAACCATTCAATATGTCCAATGCCCCTTTATGGCATTATATCTCACTATGCCAAAATCTTGTCCCAACACTAATGCCACTTTATGACATTAGGTTTACTAAGTCCACACATATTCCAAGCCTAATGCCCCTTTATGACATTAGCTTGCTAAGTCCATATCTAGTCCAAGCCTAATGCCCCTTTATGACATTAGCTTACTATACCAACTTCAAGCACAATGTCTCTTTATGACATTGGCTTACTGTATCAACTCCAAGCCCAATGTTTCTTTATGACATTGGTTTATTATATCAAGCATGAGTCTAAGTCCAAGAATGCAATGCACTTGTCATTTTCACTATATGAAATATGATCCAAATTCACACATAGGAGTGCTAACCATAGGCTCAAGCCCAACATGCAAACTCTCTACTACGTTGTAACACACTGGACCTTTGCAAATTGCGAGGTTCGAGTGTTTGATGAGTACCCCGAACTTTTCCACACTTGGTGGAAGGCCGTAGATGGTATTCCGGCCTAAAAGTTCGATCTCTAGAGTTTTGGCTTTGTCCTGAGAGTTTTCACTCTCGGGGACCGATCCCTGATATGAGAGACCGGTCCCCTCAGAGCAGTGCTGCGGCAGGACTTGAGGCAACCGGTCCCTGGCTGGGAGAGACCGGTTCCCGAGCGCGTGTTTTGCAAGAAGGGTCTGAGAGACCGATCCCTGGCGGGGAGAGACCGGTTCCCGAACGTTGGTTTTTCGGGTTCGACACGAGAGACCGGTCCCATGCAGGGAGAGACCGGTCCCTCCGCGCGAAAACAGCCCAGACCGGGCAGTGCACAGAGTGGATTTTTGAGGGACCTAAGTGGATTTTGTTACTTTTGAAGGCTTATAGAGCCTCTTCTCTCTCTCCCATCCTCATTTCCTCTCCCTCACACCCACTTTAGAGAGAGAAAGAGAAGGAGGAGAAGAAGGAGTTGGAGGAGAAGGAGAGAATCTTGCTTGGAGGCCTTGGAGCATCATCTTCTTCCTCATTTCTCACATTGGTTGCTTGGAGCTTGCGGTTGGAGCTTTGTGGGGGATCAAACTTCAACCCTACTTGGTTTATAGCTTGGATTGAAGCCTCTCTTGATGTTGGTTGCTTGTATTCCCTATTTAATACAAGTTTTTCTAGATTTTAACTAGATAAAACCCTAGATTTTGGGATTTAGGGTTTGTTTTGGGGATTTTTGATTTGAGGGCTTTGAAACCTAATTGATGGGTTTAGAACCTTTATTTAGGTTGTATTTGAAGAACTCTAACTCCCATTTGGAGCTTGAGAGAGGATTTCTTCACTTAGGTGAGTTTTTTCTCCACCTTAGCCTATGTTGCTTATGGTTTAGGCTTAGGGTTGATCGTGAGATTTGTTTTGACCCTTGTTCCTACATCTCTAGGGTGCTAGGAGGCTAGACAATACCTTAGTCGGAGCTTACGAAGGATCGCGAGTGTTTTGGTGGGTTTGACTTTATAAACACGGGGCAAAATAGCCCCCTACGTTTCTATACTTGTCGTAAAGTAATTTTGAATGCGAATCCATGTTAAACTTGATTTATGTGAATTTTAGAACACTTGAAATGCATGCTTTATGTATCATGAAATTGCACTCTATATAGTAGAGCTATATGTATAGACTGCACGCTTTGTGAACGGTAGTTGACCTTGCAAGTTGAGAACATGTTTGCTATGTTTAAAATGAGTAGAATTATGTGTTCATGAACTTAGATACCATGCTTGGACTCTTTGAACAATAGTGTCATAAAGGGGCACTTGAAATTAGTAAATTATGAAAATGCAACATAGAGACATAGTGATAGGCCATTGGACATCGACTATATTCCATGTTAGAGACATGATGACATAGTGATAGACCTTTGTGATATTCGATACATTCCATGTTCATAGACATGAGGTCTTGGTACTTGTGACAGACTTATATGCATGCTTGTCATTGTGCTCATTCGCACATGCTTGTGAGGGTCGCTCCCTACAAGCCGGCACTCAGGAGTTGGCCATCGCGATACGTTCGCCGTGCGGGTTTGGGCGCCGAAGTGGATTGCCGTGGGAAAGGCTCATTCCTAGGATGGGGATGTTGACTATCACGGGGCCATTAGGCACGGTAAAGCTAGACAGCCTTCGGGTGGGTCTTATGCCAGACAGCCTTCGGGTGGGTCTTATCAGAGCTGAACTTTAAACAGATAAAGTGACAAGTGGACATTGACTAGAATAGTAAACAATGACATATTTACTATTTACATTGTGGACATTGGATTAGTCGCATACTTATGCATTTGCATGTTGGATACTCTTGTGCACATACTTGTAGTAACTGCCTTCTTACTTATGCAAATCATGCTAAGTAGATATATCATGGTTGATTAGTATTCATATTTATTTCCTAGTTGTTCTTATCGCTTTGGCTTATACTTGTACACTGACCCACTTTTGTAGTTTTGGGCCTAGTGGCGCATTTCACTGAAGTCAGTAATTGCCCACTGGGAACTATTAATTAATAGTTCTCACGCCCCTGTTTCTATGTTTTCTTTTCAGAGCCTTTGGCATCGGCGGAGGCACGGGATCGCGGCAAGGGTGTCGCGTAGCTAGCTCGGGAGAAAGTCCGCTTTGCGATAGGTGGTTACTCTTTTTGTTTGTGTTTGAGAGAGGGAGAGTTTTGGCACCATGTATAGAGAGAACACCTTGTATTCAGATTAGTACTTGTTATGGGACTTCTTTTGTATTATCTTATGTTTACTTAGTGGATTATCAGTTCTAGGATCTTCTTCTTGTTGTAGCATTTCGTAGTTGCTTTGCTCTGATACTCCTAAATGCCTTCTTGTATTATTTTATTTACCGCTTTATTTTAGACGTCTTGTATGTTTTAGACGTACGGCGGGTCTGGACACGCGCCGGGCGGGCTTCCGCTGGGTCCCGAGGCGTGACATACGTAGAGGTCCAAAAATACATTTTACATAACATGTGCATTTTATACATTCTAAAATTCACAAATAATCTATCTTGCATGAATATGCATGTATCTTTATTTTACGATAAGCAAAAGCCATTATGGGGATGATTTATCCCGTTTTGGTGAGACCAAACCCACCAAGAGTTCCACGCTGCCTTCGTTTGCGCCGACGAAGGTGCCCACAAGCCTCCTAGCTTCCTAAGGGTTAAAGTAGGAGCGACACACGAACGTTACGAACAACGAATAGGTTAAACATTAACCAACTCAATAAAAGGGCCAAAACTCACCTATAGTGGTGAAAATCCCTCACAAACTCCAAAGGGGAGCTAGAACCCTTCAAAAGCAACCTAGATAAAAGTTCTAAACCAACCAATTGAGCTCCAAAAGCCCTGAATCAAAAATCCCCAATTCAAACCCTAAGTTCACATTTCTAGGGTTTTTATACAAAAATCAGAAAATACATGATCAAGAGAGGGGAAAAAAGCTACAAACCTCAAAAGAAGCTTCAAAGGTCCCAAGAGACCAGCTGGGGTTGATGTCCTCTCCTCCCACGAGCTCCAACCACGAGCTCAAGGCTTCTCCAATGGTGTAGGTTGCACCAAGAAGCAAAAAGAAGAGATAAAACTATCAAAATCCAAGCAAAAAAGGAATAAAATCCAAAGAGAGGAAGAGAGGAGGTTCCCCACCTTCTTCTCTGCTGCTCCAAGCCCAGGGAACTCAGCAAGGGACGTAGGGTATGTATAGAGAAGCAACAAAAGCAAATACACCCCCGAAAAACTACTATTTCGTAGTCTGGCAAAGTGTACCGGTATACGAAAAAGTGTACCGGTACAAATCCTGCGAGACAACAAACCCGAGTCTCGGGTTGGCAGAAAAACTGATCTGTACTGGTATAGCCATCAAGGTGTACTGGTACACTTTCTGTTCTGGTACAACGATCAAGGCTATACCGGTACATATTCCTGCAGAGGCAACCCGAGAGTAGACCAATTGATCCAATCTTCTGGATTTTGGTGCCAAGTTAAAATCTCAATCCTCGGGATGCAAGTCATGGGTCAGAACACTATCTACGACCCTCCAGAAACTGTGGAAAGGCTCAGAACTCAGATCAAACACTCGAACCTCGCAATTTGCAAAGGTCCAGTGTGTTACATGTCGTTGCCCACCTTGTCTCCTCTTAACCAAGCGATCGGAACCCTAGATTCGCTCCCGCTTCCTGCTGACGATCTCTAGCCTCCTTCTCTCTTCTTCAAGAACAAGCTACATCAAGATTCTCCCCCTCCCCCTCCCCTTCCCCTTTCCCTTCCCCCAGAAAAAGCTACGATCTCCATCTCCTTCTTGTTCCTCACCATGCTTGATCTCTCTCTCTCTATATATATATATCTATATGTGTATATGTGTATTTATGCTTATTCATCCTCTTCCTGGCAGATGTTACAATCCCCCCTGCTTGAGAAGATCCTTGTCCTCAAGGATCGAAGTCCGAGAACTGGGATTTCAAGAACCAATAGTCCTCCAACCTTGCGGCCTCCTCACTAAGATTCTCCCATTTGACCAACACTTGACTAACAGCGTGATCCCCTCTCCTTACCATGCGCCTGTCCAGTATTCCCTTCTTGGGGTGCTTTGAGCTCCTGCTGATGGGCTTTCTTTAGTTGTGATACATGAAATACTGGGTGGATTTGCGACCCTTCCAGCAACTATAGACGGTAAGCTACCTTGCCGATCTTCTCAACTATTCTGAATGGCCCGAAGCAGCAAGCAGCGAGCTTGACATTGCGTCAGACTACCCCGCTTACTTGGTGGTAAGGCTGCAGTTTTAGGTACGCTAGGTCCCCTTCCTGGTACTCCTTGTATACTAGATGTTTGTCAGCATTCTGCTTCATGCACGTTTGGGCCTTCAACAGTTTTTTCCTTAGTATTTGTAGCATCCTCTCCTGTTCCCTTCCCCATTCATGTATTGTCATCGACACCTCGGTTCCCAAGTTGACCATTAAGTAGTTAGAAGGAGCGTGTCCATGCAGGGCTTGATATGGTGTCATCCCTAAGGAACTGTAATGGTTGGTGTTGTACCACTATTCCGCTAAGGTGAGCCATCTATGCCATTTGTTCGAGCACTAAAAGCACATACACCTTAAATAAGTCTCTAAATAACGATTAAGTATCTTTGATTGCCCATCCATTTGTGGATGTCACCCCTAAGGAACTGTAATGGTCGGTGTTGTACCACCATTCCGCTAAGGTGAGCTATCTATGCCACTTGTTAGGGCACTGAAAGTACATACACCTCAAATAAGTCTCTAAATAACGATTAAGTATCTTTGATTACCCATCCATTTGTGAATGATAAGCTAAACTCATTAGTAGTTTGACCTCCATCACCTTGAACAGTTCACGCCAGACTTAGCTTGTAAAAATCTTTTCCCGGTCGGTTAACATAGTCCTCATCAACCTGTGCAGTCTATATACTGTGTCGAGGAAGGCCCTGGCTACATATGAAGCGGTGAATGGATGCGCTAGGGATATGAAATGTGCATACTTGGTAAGCCAATCGATTACCACAAGTATAGTGTCTTTACCCTTGGATTTCGATAAAGCTTCAATAAAATCCATTGTGACTCTTGCCATGCTTGGGTTGGGATCGGCAGGGGCTGTAAGAGTCCTGCATAAGGTAGGTTGTTGGCCTTGTTCTATATACAAACAGTTCACTTTTTAACCTAACTCTCCACGTTTTGCTTAAGCCCCAGCCAATGGAAGTACTGCTTTACCCACTGGTAAGTATGTGTCATGCCCGAGTGTCCACCTAGGGCTGAAGAATGAAGCTGCTCTATTATGTTCCTTTGGGCTTCGCCTTGACTGCCAATATATATTCTTTCTTTTGTCGCACACTGGACCTTTGCAAATTGCGAGGTTCGAGTGTTTGATGTGTATTCCGAACTTTTCCACACTTGGTGGAAGGCCGTAGATGGTATTCCGGTCTAAAAGTTCGATCTCTAGAGTGTTGGCTAGTCCTGAAAGTTTTCACTCTCGGGGACCGGTCTCTCCTATGGACCGGTCTCTCCTATGGACCGGTCCCTGATAGGAGAGACCGGTCCCCTCAGCACAGTGCTGCGACAGGATTTGAGGCAACCGGTCCCTGGCTGGGAGAGATCGGTTCCCGAGCGCGTGTTTTGCGAGAAGGGTTTGAGAGACCGGTCCCTGGCGGGGAGAGACCGGTTCCCGAACGTTGGTTTTTCGGGTTCGACACGAGAGACCGGTCCCATGCAAGGAGAGACCGGTCCCTCAGCGCGAAAACTGCCCAGACCGGGCAGTGCACAGAGTGGATTTTTGAGGGGCTTATCTGGATTTTGTTACTTTAGAGGCTATAGAGAGCCTTTCTCCTCTCTCTTTCCCTCATTTCTCTCAACCCTTTGCATTCTAGAGAGAGAAGAAGAGAGGGAGAAGGAGAGAAAGAAGAAGGAGAAGGAGAGGTTCTTGCTTGGAGGCCTTGGAGCATCATCTTCTTCCTCATTACTCACCTTGGTGGCTTGGAGCTTGTGGTTGGAGCTTTGTGGAGGATCAAACTTCAACCCTACTTGGTTTAAAGCTTGGATTGAAACTTCTCTAGAGGTTGGTTGCTTGTATTCCCCATTTAATACAAGTTTTTCTAGATTTTACTAGATGAAACCCTAGATTTTGGGATTTAGGGTTTGTTTTGGAAATTTTTGATTTGAGGGCTTTGAAACCTAATTGATGGGTTTAGAACCTTTATTTAGGTTGGATTTGAAGACCTCTACCTTCCATTTGAAGATTAAGAGAGGGTTTTTCACTTGAGGTGAGTTTTTCCCAACCCTAGCTTGAGATGGTTAATGATCAATCTTATGGTTATTCATTACGTTTGTTGGACCCTTGTTCCTACATCTCTAGGGTGTTAGGAGGCTAGATGACACCTTCGTCGGAGCTTACGAAGGATCGCGAGTGTTTTGGTGGGTTTGACTTCATGAACACGGGGCAAAATAGCCCCCTATGTTTCTATACTTGTCGTAAAGTAATTTTGAATGCGAATCCATGTTAAACTTAATTTATGTGAATTTTAGAACACTTGAAATGCATGCTTTATGTATCATGAAATTGCACTCTATATAGTAGAGCTATATGTATAGACTGCACGCTTTGTGAACGGTAGTTAACCTTGCAAGTTGAGAACATGTCTCCTATGTTTAAAATGAGTAGAATTATATGTTCATGAACTTAGATACCATGCTTGGACTCTTTGAACAATAGTGTCACAAAGGGGCACTTGAAATTAGTAAATTATGAAAATGCAACATAAAGACATAGTGATAGGCCATTGGACATCGACTATATTTCATGTTAGAGACATGATGACATAGTGATAGACCTTTGTGATATTCGATACATTCCATGTTCATAGACATGAGGTCTTGGTACTTGTGACAGACTTATATGCATGCTTGCCATTGTGCTCATTGGCACATGCTTGTGAGGGTCGCTCCCTACAAGCCGGCACTCCGAAGTTGGCCATCGCGATATGTTCGCCGTGCGGGATTTGGGCGCCGAAGTGGATTGCCGTGGGAAAGGCTCATTCCTAGGATGGGGATGTTCACTACCACGGGGCCATTAGGCACGGTAAAGCCAGACAGCCTTCGGGTGGGTCTTATGCCAGATAGCCTTCGGGTGGGTCTTATCAGAGTTGAACTTTAAACAGTTAAAGTGACAAGTGGACATTGACTAGAATAGTAAACAATGACATCTTTACTATTTACATTGTGGATATTGGGTTAGTTGCATACTTATGCATTTGCATATTGGATACTCTTGTGCACATACTTGTAGTAGTTGCTTTCTTACTTATGCAAATTATGCTAAGTAGAGACATCATGGATGGATAGTATTCATATTTATTTCCTAATTGTTTTATCGCTTTGGCTTATACTTGTACACTGACCCCATTTTGTTGCAGTTGGGCCTAGTGGCGCATTTCACTGAAGTGAGTAATTGCTCACTGGGAACTATTATTTAATAGTTCTCACGCCCCTATTTCTATGTTTTCTTTTCAGAGCCTTCGGCACCGGCGGAGGCACGGGATCGCGGCAAGGGTGTCGTGTAGCTTGCTCGGGAGAGAGTTCGTTTTGAGATAGGTGGTTATTCCTTCTTTTTTTGGGTTTTGATAGAGGGAGAGTTTTGGCACCATGTATAGAGAGACCACCTTGTATTCAGATTAGTGCTTGTTATGGGACTCCTTTGTATTATCTTATGTTTACTTAGTGGATTATCAGTTCTAGGATCTTCTTCTTGTTGTAGTATTTCGTAGTTGCTTTGCTCTGATACTCCTAGATGCCTTCTTATATTGTTTTATTTACCGCTTTATTTTAGACGCCTTGTATGTTTTAGATGTACGGCGGGTCTGGACAAGCGCCGGGCGGGCTTCCGCTGGGCCCCGGGGCGTGACATCTTTGTATCTTAATAACTCTTGATTATAGGTGTAATTTGGGTGCTGCTTCAATCGTAACAATAATGCCGTGATGATTCCTTGACACTGTAATCGTAACAGTAATGCCGTCATCCCCTCGATAGCTTCAGATTACTTCTGAAACCCAGCTTGGCACCACTGTGGCTATGGCCAAGTTCGCCCTCTCTTCAATCCCTTGCCTAGACAAAGAGTCTGCGACCTTGTTCTCTGGTCTACCTTGTAGTGTATCACATAATCGAACCCCATTAGCTTCACCATCCCTTTTTGTTGCAACGCCCGTTATAATCTTTTATTCCAACAAGTATTTCAAGCTTTGGTGGTCGGCCTTGATTATAAATTTTTGGGGGCTAAGGTAGTATTAACACTTGTTCACGACCATCAATATAGCCAAGAACTCTTTCTCATAGGTTGACAACCCCAAACTCCTTCTACTAAAAGCCTTACTAAGGTAGGCAATAGGCTATCCTTCTTGCGACAGGACAGCCCCCATTTCTAATCCACACTTATCCACTTCGATGGTGAAAGGCTTGGAGTAGTCGGGTAAGGATAGCACCGGAGCTTGTGTCATCACTCCTTTCAAGTTGTCGAACGCAGCTTGAGCCTCGGCTTCCTATTTGAATTGATCCTTCTTGAGCAGCTCAATCAAGGGTTTGCTCAACTTTCCATAATTTTTGATGAATCTTCTATAGTACCTCGTTATCTCCAAGAATCCTCTTAACCCTTTGAGCAAAGTGGGGATTGGCCACTTAATCATGGCCTCAATTAAGCATTTTGGGTTAATGGTTACCCCTGCCTCCGTTATGACATACTCTTAAGTATTCCACTCTTCGTTGCCCAAATAAACATTTTGACCTCTTTACGAACAAATGATGCTTGCGTAGAATGTCCAGCACCTCTCTCAAGTGTTCCTCGTGCTCCCTCAGTGTTCGGCTATAAATTAAGATGTCATCGAAGAATACGAGCACGAACTTCCTGAGGTAGTTAGCAAATATTTTGTTCATCACTTATTGGTAAGTGGTGGACATGTGCATAATTAGAAATTCATAGTACCCAGAATAAGTCCAAAAGGCTGTTTTGTAGACATCTCGCGGGCTCATTCGAATCTAGTGATAGCCAAACCGTAGATCCACCTTAGAGAAATAGACCGAGCCCCCCAATTCATCTTGCAAATTGTTTATTAGAGGGATCAGATACTTATCTTTCACCCTAGCCTTGTTGAGTTGACAATAGTTGATGCAAAATCTCCAAGTATTGTCCTTCTTCTTGACTAGCAGTACCGGGGATGCATAAGGGCTTGTGCTCGGTTGAATGATTGAGGTTTTCAACGTCTCTTTGACTTGCCTTTCAATCTCGTTCTTCTTCTCATACGAATAACGATAAGGTCACACATTAATCGGGTTGGAGCCTTCCTGAAGCAGAATCTTGTGGTCTTGTGGTCTTGCGGATGGAAGCCTCTTAGGCTCCTGGAACACATCCTTATATTGCTACAACAATTCTTAAATTGAGTGGGGCATGACTGGTTCAGTTGTGTCACTAAGTGCATGTTTGTTTGAATGAAAGTGGGGCGGAAGTGGAGAGGAGGGAAGTCGTTTTCGCTATAAACAATCACTTTCGTTGTTTGGTTCGTCGTAAATAAGTTGCGATTAAAATTCGAGTTAACCTGAAATGGCGTAATTGACTTCGGCCCGTCGTGGGCCGAAGTCAATTACGGTGAAGAGAGGTGAAAAAATAATAAAATAATATACTAGGTAAAGATAGTTATATTTAAATATATTTAATTATGATACTAATTATTAATTATTTTATTCAGTTGACAAATTTAAAATATAATAAAAATTGATTAGTTAAGTTTTAATATTTTTTTATTTAGCTTGTACAATGAAAATAAGATAAAAATTAATTAATTAAGTATTAATATTTTTTTTTACTTTATAATTTTATTGTTATATTAGTATAATTTATGTATAAAAATAATATAGTTATTTTAAATTAAATTTTAATTATATAAAATTATAATTATATTATTTTGATTTATTGAATTATTTATTATTTATAAATAAATTATAGTTTTACATCATACACTTCCTACCAAACAAACTGCAGAACTAATGAAACTTCACTTCCATAACTACGGAATAAACAGCAGGGAAGAAGTAGTTTTCACCGAATTCCACTTCAATCCAAAGTCTACTTCAACCCAAAGTCCAGCTTCGGTGAAACAAACATGCCCTAAGCTACATGATGTAAGCTACCACACACCAAGTGCCTTCTTGACATTCTTGGTGCCATTCCTTCGCGGTTAGCATCTTTAGCTTGGACTCTTCTGTGACCCTCTTAAGCAGCCGCGATTGTCCTCCATTTTCTAATGTCACATTGTTACTAGCATAGTTGAAGGTGTTTACCTTGCCATATTTCTTCAGCCAGTCAATGCCTAGCACCATACTCGATCCTTTCAATCTGATGATCCTCAATTCAGCAGTGTACTGCTGTCCCTGCATTGTCCAAGTGAAGCCATGTGACATCCCAATAGTCCTACATCTGATGGGAATGGGGTTGTCATTGGGTTTATAAGAGGACTCCACCCTAGTAATAATAACTGGGCTTCAGCATTTTAGACTAGTGGTTTGGGCCCAACAAGTTATTATTGCTAGTTAGTTGGGTCGTTATATTTGGTACCAGAGCCAGTTCACCGGCCTGAAGTGTGAGAAGAGTCTTGGCTGAGCTAGGGTCGGAATGACAGACTAAGCCAAGGTCGGTGATTGATAGGCTAAGTTAGGGTCGGAATGACAAAGACTAGCAAGATAAGTCTCACATCCCTTGGTGATCTTGTGGTGCTCTACTATTTGTTCTATTGCTTTCACACAAAGCTCTAATGATTACTCCTTATTCACTCGTCATTCCACTACTGGAATAATAGCTCTTTTGATTTATGTTGATGACATAGTTATAACAGAGGATGATATTAGCGGCATTGTTGAGTTAAAGAAATTTCTTCATGGTTTCTTTCATATGAAAGATCTTGGTTCACTTAATTACTTTCTTGGGTTGGAGGTTTCCTATTCAGCAAATGAATTATTTCTTCATCAAAAGAAATACAATGACGACTTGATCAAGTTAGCTAATCTCACAAATAACAAATTATCTGCTACGCCAATGGAACTTAATGTCAACCTACAGAGAGAAGTTGGACAACCTGTTTCAGATTCAAACTTGTATCGGCGTCTTGTGGGGAGTCTTATCTACCTTACTATCACACAACCAGATATTTCATTTGCAGTTCAAGTAGTGAGTCAATTCGTTTCTGATCCACGACGCATACATCTTTCTGCACTTCATCGTATCATTCGATATCTTAAAGGAACACTTGGTCGTGGCTTATTTTTTTCCTTCACATTCTTCTCTTGCTCTTACTGCTTTGGCTAATGCTGACTATGCTGGTTGTCTTGACACTAGACGATCAACCACTAGTTGGTGTATTTTCTTAGGTTCATCATCCATCTCATGGAAATGTAAGAAGCAAGACAAAGTTGCCAAGTCCTCCACAGAAGCAGAATATCAATCTATGCCATCAGTCAGTTCCGAAATTATTTGGCTTCGCCAACTTCTCGCGGAATTAGGTGTGACTTACCCACACTCAACAACTCTGCATGCAGATAATACAAGTGCTATTCGTATTACAACCAACCCAGTACTTCATTAAAGAACTAAGCACATTGAGGTGGACTGTCAATATATTCGAAAACTTGTACAAAACAAAATTATTGCCCTCTCTTACGTGATCAAATTGCAGGCCTATTCACCAAATCTAGTTCTTCATCTCGCCATGCTTATTTGGTTAACAAATTGATGTTTGTTAATTCGCAGCATCAATTTGAGGGGGGGGGGGGGGGAAAGGAAAGTCTTGGAGAATGGCTAATATCAAGGGCTTATTAACTCCTATAATCAACTGCCTAATTCTTTCCAGATTATCTCCATTAATTATGCATTTGTACCTTATTTGATATTTCTTACTATACATTCTTTATTCTCTATTATACATAAATACATGTACAGGATATTAATAAAGTTATTAGAGAGAGCTCTTTGTTTCTCATCTTGTCTCATTTGTATTCTCTTTACAATATTATCACGTAGTGCCTTTCGAATTCGGCGCTCCCTCTTTCTTCACCGTGGAGAAGGACTTCTGATTGCTTCTTTGTCCTGCTCAGTCTCTTCTTCTTTGCAGGTGCCATTAGAGAGGCGAGTCTTAACTATGGGTTAAACTTACATTATAGTATGGGAAGAAGAGGTGAGTAAGTAGTGAAAATGACGAAATAGCAATACAAAGGACGAACTAACCGATCGTTAAGCAGTACAAAAGACAAAAAGAGTGGAGCAAAGGACAAAGGGGAGCACTATATAAGCAGTTGGAGTCTGCAAGTTTTGGAAAGGAGAGAGGGCAGAGAGAGGAGAGAGAGGGCGGGCAGAGAGAGAGAAGAGAAAGGAAGAGATTTGAGGGGGTACAGCCCAAGTGCCTAAAAAAAAAGAAAATAAGGTGCGGTGTATAGAAAGGCCCGGTCTACAAAGTATCCATAAAGGAGCACACTTAACCAAAATTATGGGGAAGCCTCCATCTTAGTTAAGCATTCACCCTTTAATGTTATTGTATTGACTCTTGTTATCTCTTATCATCGATTTATTTATTCGATTAATAAAGTATCTATAGATATATTAAAAGTTGAGTTTTACTGTGGCCACGTGTCGGCTTCTCAGCGCCCCTCTCATTCGATACCTTCGTGAGCGCGCGAGGAGCGCGGGTCGCACGCACGCGGCAGCACGGGCGGACGCGGGCGCGCGAGGGGTGCGAGAGCGCGCGGCGGGGGTCTGTGGCATGATGTGGCCAGCCGGGCTGGGCCGGTTGCAGCGAACCGGGCCGGGCCGGGGTGCGCTGCAGGTGGAAGCACGGGCGGGCGAGGGCTGGTATGCGGAGGGGCAGCGAGCGGGCGCGGCGCGGCGCCACGCACATGGCAGAGTGGGGCCCGGGGCGGCGCGGCGGGCGGCTCGAGCTTGGGCGCGGGCTGGCGTGGGTTGTGGCGGACTTCTCCTCCCCCTTTCCTTCCCTTTTCCTCTCTCCCTCTCTCTCTCTTTCCCTCTCCTTTACCCCTACAGGGGGATTGCACGGCGGCTGCACTGGACTGGTAACTGGCGCGCGGTGGGCGCGGGGTGGAGTGTGGCAGTCGACGGGCACCCCCTCTCTCTTCCCATCTCTCTATCTCGCGTCTCCCTCTCCTCCCACGGGATAGGAGTGCCCCGGCCGGCACCGAGTGCAGGCAGGCCGCGGTGGCGGCGGCTTCGAGTTCCCCTCCCCTCCCTCCTCTTCTCTCTCTTCTCTCTCCTCCCTCTCTCTCCCCTCAGGGGCCGCGAGCAGAACGCGCGCGGATGTGGGCGCTCGGAGCGCCCCCTCTCTCTCTCTCTCCTCCAATCTCTCAATCTCTCTTAGTTGTCAAATTTAAAATGTAAAATTTTTAAAAAAAATTTAAGTTTAAAAACTTTACATTCAAATCTAAATTAAAATTAAATATTTTAAATTATTAAATTTTTTTTTATTTGAAATTTAAATTTAAATTTAAATATAAATTGTTGAAGTTTTAAAATTTATCTTAAATTTGAAATTGGATTAAATTTTAATATTTGAAATTTATATTTGAATTTTTTAATTCAATTATAATTTAATATTTAAAATATTGAATTTTGAAATTTTAAAGTTGAAATTAAAATTAACACAAAATTTGTATTTTATTTATTACTTAAAATAAATTTAAAATATTAAAATTTAATATTTAAACTTTTTTAAATTTATTATAATTTAATTTTTAAAAATTATTAAATTTGAATTTAAAATATAAAACTTTAAATTTAAAAATTTTATATTTTTTTTATAATTACTAAAACTAAAATTTTTCAATTTTAACATTGTTTTAAACTTTAATTTAAGTTCCCTAATAAAAAAAATTTATAATTTTACATTTTTATTCAACTTTGTGTATTTTTAAATTTAAAATATTTAAAATTAATATTTTGAACCTTAAATTTAAATTTGTATATTTGATTATTAAAAAATGCCTAAAAACTATATTTAAATCTAAAGTTCTTGAAAGAGTTTGTTGAAAGTTCATCAATTTTGAATTTAAATCTTGCAATGATAGTTTTAAAATTCAACTATAGAAATCAAATTTAAATTTTAAATTGAAGAATCAAACTGAAATTTTAGTTCTGTGCCGAATGGTTGATCCGTTGCGAAGCCGGTGCCCTAGACTAGTTTTTGGATTAATGGCTTGTTGCGCTAGTCAGTACTTTTACTTTATGTTGAATATCTCGAGGAAAACAAGTTCTATCTGCAAAAAAGATGATTTCAGTTTTAGTTGTGTATTTATTCCTGCTGATTTATATAAACTAATGGTAGGGGGGAAAATGTGTTTATTAATTTTCTGTTTAGATTATTTCTGTATATACGTTGTATTTCTAACGCCGCTTGCATGTACAAAAAAAACTCTATTTGTCTGTGGCATTATAAAAAATTTGGCGGTGTGTTGTCGGAATCTGTTTCGAATCTTAGGACCAGATGTCTATATAAATATTTAGATGATTAAATGTTTAATTGTTTCCGCTTATGGTTGTCTAACAAAAAATATAAATTCTAGTTGCTTTTCGCAAAACTCATTGAGGGCGGATACGGTTTGTTGGACGCCTTGCTTTAGTCAAGTTATGATAATATATAGAAAATAATATTCTTCTTATTTGATTTAATATTACAAAGAACTCTTATATAATGATGAGGTCAAGCTAATCATAGGAATCATGTATTATGGTAGAAAATAATGTAAGTATACAATAATATAAGGAATGTCTAATATCCTGTTAAAAATAAATGAAATAGGCATTAATAAGGGAATATTATTATATAAAGTAGTAACATACCCTCCGCATATTCAATGGGGAGTAGAATTCATCTGATGTGAGTTTTTGATAGAAAAAAAGTATGATGTCGTTGATGTAGGTCTGTAGATTTGGGTTGAAAAAATTTCAGTAAGGTAGAGGGGAACGAACGGCAAGTAGATATGTCCATTAATATAATGATTGGCGCACAAGTGACAATCAATTTTATATGTTTATGTTCATGAAAAGACAGGTTATTTTCACAATTTTGATAGCACTTGATTTGTACAGTATAAAGGTTGTTGAAGTAGCAGGCACTGTGACACGAGGTTCACCAAGGATGTCGCGTTCTTCATATTCTGAGGGCGGCAAGAGGACCACATAGCAGATATCAGCTTCCGTACTAAAATTTCGGCGACAATATCTTGTTTCTTTGAACGCCAAGAAATTAGAGATCCTAAAAGAAAGCAATAGCCTAGTCGTAGACGGACTGATCAGGTAGGATCCTCAGCCCAATACAGCATCCACAATAGGCACGAAGTGAGGCTTGGAAAGAGGAAAAAAGATATAGGAACTTTTGATGAATACTTTCTTCGCAAATAGGCGCAAATACGTAAAAGCGCAGCATAGTGGACAGAATTTAGGCGCTGCAATAATTGACTAACAATTGAACCACATAAGCAATGTCGGGGCGAGATATTGTGAGATAGGGACTTAACGCACCACGAGGCTCACCGAATAAACGTTGTTAGGTTAGTGAGAGGTTTTTCGCATATTTTGGAGTTAGTTTTTGTGGTTTGCATAAGAGTAACTCAACAGATGTCAAGTATCAATGGCTCAGCACGAGATAACAGGCAGCAGTTGTATTTTGTCGAGAAATATATTCACGTCCGCATATCGCAACTTGGTCGATTCTGGGCCCAGTATTACAGATCGCCGAACGAACCAGAACTCTCTGTTCGTCCAAGCAACACACAAACAACAAACTATTGTATAAAGAACATGCGCCTATGAATATTTTAAGAACGCTGGCTTGCACTCGAGTGCCAAGCAACATGAAGTATAAAGTATAATTATACTAAAACATTCGTATCATTATTTATCTTGATACTTTAATCAACACGAAGCTTACTATAATTATTACATTTCATTATCTTCAATATATACTACTGCCATAACTTTCAATATGATAATTTACATTTACTTTCATCAACTATTTTAACAGATAATATAATTATAGGTACTAACTATACTTCAATGAGGTCTGCTATCTATAGCGCGCGCTGTTCCGTTCACAATCCTTGATACCCCGTACGAACGGTAGGAACCTGCATGGTTAAGTGGGGTGAGACTACTGAAAGTTCCCAATGGGTCGGGGACTCTGCGACTCACCCACTAGTCTAATTCAGGCAATTGTAGGGTAAGAAAAGAAGTAACGATAGTAACCAACTATATCAAGTATAACTACTACATGCAGATACAAAGCTGAAAATAAGTTTAATATAATAATATGATGAAGTTATGGCATGCATGTACTGGTAACAATACCAAATCAACCTGTTAACATTTTGGTTAACCATAATCACTAACAAATCTCTTTTTTACTCAGGGGGAAATTCCGCTATACACCCGACTGGCGACCGTCCTGGCTGGACAAGTACGTTAGCCATGGGAAATACGTTAGCCCATCAAGGCGTGACAACTCCGGAGTGCACTGCTTGGGTGCGAGGACCGACGCAAAGCTCAAAACAGAACTATGTGAGTATGATTTGATCCTCCTTTAGAGGGTCCAACAAATGACAATGCCACACTTTAACTCTAACTAGTTCTTTATGCTAGTTCTATAATTTCAATCTCGATGCTAATCAATTCCCTAGTCATAATGTCACAAAATTCACTATTGTAATGGTCCATAATAAATTCACACATTTATAGGGTTCTATGTTTACTAACCATTGTCCAACTGGACTTTGCCTTCAAAGCATACAAATAGACCACATGTCAATCTAATCACATATCAAACTCAACCCTATAATGTATGAATATCAACTATACATATACAATCCATGTATGCTCAAGAAAAGTAACATAAACATAATAGGTCATTCGATGACTTTGGAAAGCACCACCCACCTGTAGGGATGCCAACAGATTAGAACCAACGTCTTAAACTGTATCAACAACGAGCTCTCGCGACTCGGTGCAAATAGAGTTAGAACGGCTTCTACCGTAACTAGTGCGCCGTAGATCTATCGGAATGTTAATTTAAACTTCCGAACACGTCTAACCTTCATTCAGAAAGGAATAAAAGAGGTTAAACTTCAGTTATATTCACATCTTCTACAACTTTGCATTTCGACTCCAACTTGTATATATTATTAACATATACATATACTTGTTCGTACTACTAAACTTCTTATCAATTCTATCCATTAGTAACTGAGAATTAGGGATAAATAACCTCACTTTTAAGCAGGATTTCATATGATCTTAACTTAGATTTTATCTTCCAACACTTAATCATAAGTATATATATATATATATATATATATATGCATATACTCACACATCTATATACTTAGAGTTAGCTTATGGAATTCACAATGCAGTTTTGTGATTTCCACTAGCTCCAACTCCCACAGGACTTCCAATTAGCATCTCCCTGTTATATTAATTGAATTTCAATCCATACATAACCATAATTATCTTAATTTGCTATTCAATTAACTCATTTTCAGCTTTAATAACCAGCAGGAATCAATGCTGAAATCTGCAGGAATCTACTCTATTACTTCTCTTTTGACAGCCATTACATCATCGAACACTCCATTCTATAGTTTAAAACTCTTCTAAATTAGTTAACACCCAATCCATCTAGTTACCTTCAGCTCCAATCAGCGAGGAATTTTACTTTAAAGCTTCTTTTTCCACTCAACCTCAAAATCTGCACTATGTTGAAATTTCTACACTTTGCGGAAATTCTGCACTTTACTTCCTCTTTGTGCAGCCGCTACAAACCTAGAACAATTAGTTCTCTTGCTTAGAACTCTTCTAGAGTAACTAATATAACTCTAACCAGAGATAAGCATCAATCTTACCTCAATTTGCAGCTTCAACAAGCTTTCTTTCAGCTCCAACAGCAGGGTATTTATGCTGAAATTCCGTTTATGTTTGCTTCACAGCCCCTATATCACTTTAAGTAAGTAACTCTAGTACTTACAACCCCTTTAATGTAATTCTTATCACTCAAACCAGGGAAGAGACATTCATTTACCTCCTATGAAGCTTTCCTCTCAGGTCCTTCTCAATTCGGCTCACCAAAAAGCTCCATCAAGTTCCCTTCTCCAATTCGAGTGCCCAAAACTCATCAAGGCAGCCGCTGAAACTCCAATCAGCCCAATTAAAGCTTCTTTAGTGCAATTAACTCAACTCTAATTAACATTAGATCACACTTACATACCATTCATAAGTATATATATATACATGCTGCCACAACTTCCCCTAAGCTTTTCTATGGTATTAGGAATCCTAATACTTAAAATTTGTGATTCCAATCCTTAGAAGGTACATGCACAAACCCCTCCAAACCAGGAATTAACTTCCCTACACATCAATTTCAGTTTTTAACAGCAACTTACACTTACATACTCATAACATGTGATCTTTAGCATAATTCTTAGATTTCACACCTACTAATACAACTTTTAACCTCTTAGAGCCTTCTCATAGAGTAGCTACACCAAATCCTGGCTGAGGAACAGCTCCTTACCTCAGGTTTCGAAGCTTTCATAGCAGCGTTTCCAATTCGGCAGCTCCACCAAGCCCAAAACGCAAGCTGTCCACTTCTTGAACCAAACCTCCACTAGCCTAGAGAGAGAAAGAGGAAGAAAGAAATAAAAAGAAAGAAGAGAGAGAGAGAGCTGGATATGTGGACATATGCAGGGGACCAGGTTTAAGGGGATAAGGCTGAAAAACTGCAACTTAATCCCTTAAAAACCAAAAAGTGCATTGCAGCCTTGCTGTTTATAATTTGGTCCCTGCGGCTTTATAATTCAGTCCCTACACTAACAACAAGCTGGCAGCAGCAATTTGAAGCCTTTTTCTGTGTCTGGTTCACTCCGAACACTTCTAATCACTTCCAAATTATGTCAAATAACCTCTACAAGCTGCCAATTTAATTTGGAAGCAATTAATTTTCGTTTTGACATTATTTCGATCAAGATTTGCTGCGAAATCAAAATTCGACATATTACATCCAAGCATCTCCGAAATCTGCTATTAACTATTCTCGCACTTCCAAAATAATTCGGAGGTACTACAATTAACATTCATAGTTCACTTTGATCGCGTAGGTCAAAGTTAGCGTCATAATCCGAAAATCCCCTTTCAAGTTCATTTCGCGCCCGATTTGTGCCCAAATACTCAATTACCTCTAGAAATCATTCTCACACCTTCAAAATCACTTGGGAAATATACATATCGAATTCAAACTTTACTTTAATCTTCTAGATTAAAGTTAACATTGCAACCCGAAATTCTCCGTATATTACAATATATATCCTCGAGGACTATATGCCACTTCAATCCCCAAAAAATATCGAAGAGGGCCAAGATCTTTCATGTCAAATTGTTGCTGGAGATAGGATTTAACGGAATGAATACAATCAGGGTCATCGCCAGTAATTATCATATCATCAACATACAAAAGTAAGGCAGTGAGCCCGCTAGCAGAAGTATGAATAAATAAGGCATGATCATTTCCGCTTTGATGAAATCCAAAAGAAAGAATAGCTGACTAATTTTTCAAACCAAGCTCGGGGAGCTTGTTTAAGGCCATATAAAGCCTTCCGAAGCCGACAAACATGACCGGATGAATGGGAAAGACCAGGAGATGGTTGCATATAAACTTCTTCATGAAGATCCCCATGTAAGAAGGTATTTTTAACATCAAGTTGGTAAAGAGGCCAGCTACGAGAAGCAGCGAGAGCAATAAGGATGCGAACAGAAGTTATCTTAGCAACAGGGGTGAATGCCTCCTCATAATCAATGCCATATTCTTGAGAGAACCCTCGAGCAACTAAACGAGCCTTATAGCAATCAATTTAGCCATCAAACTTTGTCTTGACTTTATAAATCCACTTACAACTGAATGGAGTCTTGCCAAGCGGGAGAGGAACTAGTTCCTAGGTACCAGTACAATAAAGGGCAGTAAGTTCTGTGGTCATTGCATCTCGCCATTCAGGAATGGAAACGGCCTAGCGGTATGTACGTGGTTCCTGGTTATTAGAAATATTTGCAAGAAAAGCATGATATCGTGGAGAAAAAGAAGGAGAGGCAAGACAACCGAAAAATTATGTGGGGCGGCGAGTACGCAGTGGATAGCGGCGCTCAGCAGTCGTGAGATCGTCGGAAGGAACAGTAATTGGTGGGTCGTCATGTGGTGCCGGTACTATAGAACCTTCTACAGAAGACGAAGATGCAGTGGGTTGAGAGACAATTCGTTGGGGCTCTTCGGGAGAAGATGTGGTGGTCGACGAAGAATTAACAAGAAATGAAAGATCAATAACAAAAGGTGAAGAAACGGCGGAGGGATCAACACTTAACTTAGATTGAGCATAATATGATAAATGTTCAAGAAAAATGACATCTCGAGAGATTCGCATGCGACGAGTAGTAGGATCATAACATCTGTGCCCTTTATGCTCAAGACTATATCCTAAGGAAACACAAATTGACGATTTCGGAGTTAGTTTGGTTTGTTCATGCGGAGGCAAGAGAACAAGACAAGTACATCCAAAAACACGCAAATGAGTATAAGATGGTGATTTAGCATACAATCGCTCACTAGGAGAAACGCCAGAGAAAAGACTGGAGGGCATAATATTAATCAGATAACTGCGGTAGAAACTGCATCAGCCCAAAATTGTTTAGGCACAGACCCATCAATTAGAAGAGAGCAAGCAGTTTCAAGGATATGTCAGTGTTTACGCTCAGCAACACCATTCTGTTGAGGTGTATAAGGGCAAGAGAGTTGCAGCAAAGTACCATATTTAGCGAGAATTTGGCGAAATTCATTTGAAAGATACTCACCACCAGAATCAGAGCGGAAAGTTTTAATGGTGGCACCAAATTGAGTTTGAACCATGATAGAGAAATTTTGATACAATTGAAAAAGTTCAGATTTGTTATGCATAAAATAAACCCAGGTAAAGCATGAGTAATCGTCAATGAAAATAACATAATATTTATTTCCAACACGGGTTGATATAGGTGCCGGTCCCCAAACATCGGAGTGAATAAGATCACATGGTGCACTTGAAACATAATTGCTAGCAGGAAAGGTTTAATGGAAAGTTTAGCAAGTTTGCATCCAATGCAAGAAACGGATTCAGAATTAAAAACAGGGCCTAATACACCACTACGAACTAAAACTGTAAACTTATCAGAAGAGAGATGACCGAGACGACGATGCCATAAATCAGAATTTGAAGTTGTAGCAATATTTGCTAAGTTAATTTTAGTAGGAAGGTGCAGATAGTCCATGTAGTACAGGCAGTCACGTCTATGACCCTGTCCAATCAAAGTCCCGGTCCGACGATCCTGCACAAGACAAGAAGAAGAATCAAAGGTCACTGTGCAATCATGATCAGTAATTTGGCTAACAGATAATAAGTTAAGAGAGAATTGTGGTATATGTAGGACAAAAGGAATAGTAAAGCGTCCTGAAGTATCAGATTTAGGTGAAAGAGCGCCACTATTATTGACAGAAAGAGAGGTACCATCAGCAGTAAAAATGTGTGAAGGTGAATTTAATTGAGAGGTGAAGAAAGTAAAGAAGCATGTGGTGTCATATGAAATGATGTGCCTGAGTCTAAAATCCAGGAATGTTTCGAAATACCTCCAGGACCAGTCATACCAAAACTTGATGGTGTAGATTGGAAAGATAGAGGAGGACTGCCCTGACAAAGTGGATGGAGTCAACTGGTGTTGCTGAAACATCTGCAGTAGTTGAGGAATACTCAATTGAATAGTTGAAGGTTGCTGCTCTGTAGATGACGCGTTGTTGACCGGAGGAACAAAAGGAGCAGATGCAATAGTAGGCATATTATGAGAGGATCGTAAATGCTGATCTGCCCATTTCTTTTTTCGGCAATCTTGAATTGAGTGGCCCCAAAGATGACAGTAACGACATTGGATGCTCTGTTTGTCTTTTCTAGTACCAGGATTTGGAATGTAATTAGAAGGCGGTTGATGATGAGAAGTAGGCGCTGGCACAGGAGGTGGATTGGTAGGACAATGAGCAGCAAGAACATTAGGTATTGCAGAAGCAGAGGAACTCAAAACTTGAAGACGTGTCTCCTCGGCAATCAGTTCCGCGAGAGCCACATCAATAGTAGGGAAGGGAGTTTGATAGAGTAGTTGGCCACGTAACGCTTCAAACTCAGGTCGTAGGCACATAAGAAACTAGAACAATCGTTGTTGATCACGCACCTGCTTTTGCTTGACAGTATACTAACAAGCTGAGCAAGTGCGACACAAGTGTTCATCCATAGTCGCTAGTTGACGCCAACGAGCCTGCATAAAACTGTAAAACTCTTGGATACTACGCTCACCTTGATAAGCCATGGAGATCTCTTGAAACTCAGCATACGATTGAGCATAACTAGACTGCTCATACATCTGCCGAAGAAGAGACCACATCTGGTGAGCGGTGGACAAATTGATAAGCTGCATCCGAATGTCTATGTTTACCGATGTAGAAATAATTCCACGAGCACGTCGATCAGCAACAAGCCAGTCTTTGAGTTTGGAATCATTGGTTGGTGGACCAGCACCATCAATATGTCCAGTTAGATTGAGAGCATCAAACAAGAGTTGAATGGACACCGACCGTTCACGATAATTAAGCTCGGAGAGTTTAACATCGAGCTGAGCAATAGTCGGTGTAGGAACCTGTACAGGTGGCATCGATGGAGGTGCCGATGTAGGAACCTATACAAGCGGCATCGATGGAGGTGCGGATGTCGTGATAGAACCAGGTCGAGAGAAACCGACGGCAAGCTTGTGACGACAAGCTTTTGCGGATTAAGCTAGTCGCTCTCTTATACTATGAAAACAAAGGATAATTGGAGAAGAAATATTTTTCTTTCTTATTTGATAAATTACAAAAAACCTCTTTATATAAAGAGAGGTCAAGCTAATACATGGTGAATCATGAATTGGTAAGGAAACTAATATAGTATACAATAATATAAGGAATGTCTAATATCCTGTAAAAGAAAAGAAATAAGGAAATAAGGAAAATATTTATATAAAGTAACAACCCCCCGCAAACTCAAGGTGGAGTAAACGCTGAGAGTTTGGATAGAAAGTATTGATGTCGTTGAGTAGTCTGAGATTTGGTGAAAAAATCAGCAAGTTGTTGAGTAGAGGGAACGAACGGCAGAGATATCGTTCCATTAATATAATGATGGCGCACAAAGTGACAATCAATTTCTATATGTTTAATACGTTCATGAAAGACAGGATTATTCACAATTTTGATAGCACTTTGATTGTCACAGTATAAAGGTGTTGAAGTAGAGCACTGGACACCGAGGTCACCAAGGAGTCGGCGAAGCCATACAATTTCTGAGGCGGCAGAGGACATAGCACGATATTCAGCTTCCGTACTAAATTTGGCGACAATATCTTGTTTCTTTGAACGCCAAGAAATTAGAGAATCCCTAAAGAAAACGCAATAGCCAGTCGTAGACCGACGATCAGTAGGATCTCCAGCCCAATCAGCATCACAATAGGCACGAAGTTGAGGCTTGGAAGAGGAAAAAAAGAATAGACTTTGATGAATACTTCCTCGCAAATAGCGCAAGATACGTAAAAGAGCAGCATAGTGAACAGAAGTAGGCGCCTGCATAAATTGACTAACAATATGAACCACATAAGCAATGTCGGGGCGAGATATAGTGAGATAGACTAATGCACCAACTAGCTCACGATAACGTGTAGGATTAGTGAGAGGTTCGCCCATAGTTGGAGTTAGTTTTTGGTGGATTTGCATAAGAGTACTCACAGAGTCAGTATCAATGAGCTCAGCACGAGATAACAAGTCAGCAGTGTATTTTTGTCGAGACAATATATGTCACGTCCCGCTATCGCCAATTTGGTCGATTCGGGCCCGTATACAGACGCCGAACGAACAGAACCTCCTCTGTTCGTCCAAGGCTCAACAACAACAACAAACATGTATAAAGAAATGCCCAGAAAAATTTTAAGATACATGGCTTGCACGAGGGCAAGCAACATAGCAAGTAAAAGTAAACTAACTAAAACATTCGTACATTATATCTTGATTACTTTAAATCAAATACAAAGCTTACATAATTATTACATTCATTCTTCCAATATATACACTGCCAACTCTCAAATGAATAATTTACATTTACTTTCATCAACTATAAACAGATGAAATAAATAAGGTACAACTATACTCAATGGATGTCGCTATCTATAGCGCGCTGTCCCTGTCACGATCCTCGACCACCCCGCACGAACTAGAACCTGCATGGTTAGTGGGGTGAGAACTACTGAAAGTTCCCAGTGGGTTCGGCCGCCGACCTCGCCGACTCACCCACTAGGTCTATTCAGGCATATGTAGGTAAGAAAAGAGAACAGATAGTAACCAACTATATCAAGTAACTACTACAATGCCAGTACAAAGCTGAAAAGAACAATATATAATAGATGAAAGTTATGCATGCATGCTACTGGTAACCAATACCCAATCAACCTGGTTAACCATTTGGTTAACCATAACTCACTAACCAAATCTCTTTTTATCAGGGGGAATTCCGCTACAACCCGACGGGACCGTCTGCTGGACAAGTACGTTAGTCCATGGGCAAATACGTTAGCCCATCAGGTGACAACTCCGGAGTGCACTGCTTGGGTGGAGCGACCACCGCCAAGCTCAAAACAGACTATGTGAGTATGATCCAATCCTCACTTAGAGGATATACTAACAATGCCACACTTTAACTCTAACTAGCTCTTTATGCTAGTTTTACAATCTCGATGCTAACCAATTCTCTAGTCATAATGTCACCAAATTCACTATTGTCATGGTCCACAATAAATTCACACATTCATAGGGTTCTATGTCCATATTCTATTGTTCACATGTTCTTTACATTGACAGAAATTCACTTGTTCAGTTACTCACTGCATAGTGACAATCTTCTTATAATGCATGAATATAATACAATTCATAGATAGATATGCTCAACAGGGCGACATAGACATAAAGAGAGATTCGAAGATTTCGGATAGCACCACCCACCTGTAGGGATGCCAACAGATTAGAACCAACGTCTTAAACTGTATCAACAACGAGCTCTCGCGACTCGGTGCAAATAGAGTTAGAACGGCTTCTACCGTAACTAGTGCGCCGTAGATCTATCGGAATGTTAATTTAAACTTCCGAACACGTCTAACCTTCATTCAGAAAGGAATAAAAGAGGTTAAACTTCAGTTATATTCACATCTTCTACAACTTTGCATTTCGACTCCAACTTGTATATATTATTAACATATACATATACTTGTTCGTACTACTAAACTTCTTATCAATTCTATCCATTAGTAACTGAGAATTAGGGATAAATAACCTCACTTTTAAGCAGGATTTCATATGATCTTAACTTAGATTTTATCTTCCAACACTTAATCATAAGTATATATATATATATATATATATATATGCATATACTCACACATCTATATACTTAGAGTTAGCTTATGGAATTCACAATGCAGTTTTGTGATTTCCACTAGCTCCAACTCCCACAGGACTTCCAATTAGCATCTCCCTGTTATATTAATTGAATTTCAATCCATACATAACCATAATTATCTTAATTTGCTATTCAATTAACTCATTTTCAGCTTTAATAACCAGCAGGAATCAATGCTGAAATCTGCAGGAATCTACTCTATTACTTCTCTTTTGACAGCCATTACATCATCGAACACTCCATTCTATAGTTTAAAACTCTTCTAAATTAGTTAACACCCAATCCATCTAGTTACCTTCAGCTCCAATCAGCGAGGAATTTTACTTTAAAGCTTCTTTTTCCACTCAACCTCAAAATCTGCACTATGTTGAAATTTCTACACTTTGCGGAAATTCTGCACTTTACTTCCTCTTTGTGCAGCCGCTACAAACCTAGAACAATTAGTTCTCTTGCTTAGAACTCTTCTAGAGTAACTAATATAACTCTAACCAGAGATAAGCATCAATCTTACCTCAATTTGCAGCTTCAACAAGCTTTCTTTCAGCTCCAACAGCAGGGTATTTATGCTGAAATTCCGTTTATGTTTGCTTCACAGCCCCTATATCACTTTAAGTAAGTAACTCTAGTACTTACAACCCCTTTAATGTAATTCTTATCACTCAAACCAGGGAAGAGACATTCATTTACCTCCTATGAAGCTTTCCTCTCAGGTCCTTCTCAATTCGGCTCACCAAAAAGCTCCATCAAGTTCCCTTCTCCAATTCGAGTGCCCAAAACTCATCAAGGCAGCCGCTGAAACTCCAATCAGCCCAATTAAAGCTTCTTTAGTGCAATTAACTCAACTCTAATTAACATTAGATCACACTTACATACCATTCATAAGTATATATATATACATGCTGCCACAACTTCCCCTAAGCTTTTCTATGGTATTAGGAATCCTAATACTTAAAATTTGTGATTCCAATCCTTAGAAGGTACATGCACAAACCCCTCCAAACCAGGAATTAACTTCCCTACACATCAATTTCAGTTTTTAACAGCAACTTACACTTACATACTCATAACATGTGATCTTTAGCATAATTCTTAGATTTCACACCTACTAATACAACTTTTAACCTCTTAGAGCCTTCTCATAGAGTAGCTACACCAAATCCTGGCTGAGGAACAGCTCCTTACCTCAGGTTTCGAAGCTTTCATAGCAGCGTTTCCAATTCGGCAGCTCCACCAAGCCCAAAACGCAAGCTGTCCACTTCTTGAACCAAACCTCCACTAGCCTAGAGAGAGAAAGAGGAAGAAAGAAATAAAAAGAAAGAAGAGAGAGAGAGAGCTGGATATGTGGACATATGCAGGGGACCAGGTTTAAGGGGATAAGGCTGAAAAACTGCAACTTAATCCCTTAAAAACCAAAAAGTGCATTGCAGCCTTGCTGTTTATAATTTGGTCCCTGCGGCNTGTCTAATATCCTGTAAAATAAAAGAAATAAGGAAATAAGGAAAATATTTATATGAAGTAACAAAGTAGAGCCTACTTTCAACAATGCATTAATATTTAATTAATTAAATTGAGTTGTAGGACTCGATTGTAATAATTTTAAAAATTCAAGCTAAAAATTACAACAAGTTAAACTTTAAGGACTAAAATATTACCTAGCTTATAGGTTGAGAACCAAACATGCAATTTATCCTAATAATAATTAAAATTTTAAAATATATATGTATGGGGTTTTTGGGCTACTAAGCCTATATAACTTTTTAATTGTAAGAATAGGCATTTAAAATTTTTATTTGTAAGCTTTTACAAAGCGGTGAATTTCACAGCTTTTTCCATATTTCTATTTCTATATTTCTATTTCTATATTTTCTACGTTTGAATTCTGAAGGATATATAGTATTAAACACAAAAAAAGTAGAAAGCAGTAAATCATTTGCTGCATTTAGAGAGCGGCAATTCATTCACTGTATAGCCTAGTTTTATAAATATTTTTTTTTGAAGAACTAATTTTATAGTTATAATATATTTCAAAGCCTATTGATAATGGAATAATATCTAATATCCCCCTCAAAACTTCTAAAATATCTTATATATATAGTGCTACATTTTTTTGTTTCAAATATCCCCCCTTATATTATTACTTCGTTATTTAAAAATAACCCCGTTGTTAGTACCCGTTAAGTCATCTCGAATTAAATTCAGGTTAAATTTCTACCAGAATTAAAAAGTAGTCAAAATACCTCGTTTTTTTCTAACTTAAAGGCAAATAAGAAAAATTGGTGACGATAGAAGGATATATTTAAAAGGGCAAAAAGTCAAAATATTTTTTTTGCTCCTACCTGAAGGATAAATAAGAAAAATTGATGAGGGTAGAAAGATATATTTAAAATGACAATATAGTAATTTTATAGAAATAACGGTTATTCCTAGCAATTAACTAATAGAATTTAACTCTATATGTCACGCCCCGGATTACACTTTCCCCGGGCGCGCCGACAAATCCGCCGTATACAAAGGAATTTCCCCTGTATACGAAGCGATAGCTGTACCAGAAAATCAAACACTACCACGAACAGTAGTAGAGAGCTGCTGGAGAGAACAGAAGCTAAACAAACTGAGTTTCATATACATAGTCCAGATCCAAAATACAAAGCTACTCGCACTGGCGAGTTAAGTCCACTATGTACATAAACTCGAAACAAAACATCTACCTGCAGTAGGAGCACCTCTAGCTCAGCACGTCGGGTAGGGCTCTAACTCGCAACGCCCTTGCCTCGATCCTGATCCGCGGACGGTGCAGCAGCCGGAACCTGTGGCTCTGCAAAAACATAGGTAACAACTGGGCGTGAGAACTACTGTAAAAACAAGTAGTCCTCAGTGGGTACCGCCCAAAACAACATCGGTCTACCCACTAAGTCTACAGAAGGGAGCAAGAATAGTAGTGAAATGCAGGAATAAAGTCTACCGCTATCAAATACTACACTATCATGCTCTACACTAACCAACTGTAGGAAATGTCCAACCTGACCCAATCCAATCGGGACTGTAAGCATACCCGTCCCCGGGACTGTGAATACACCCGTCCCTGCCCCGTTGTGACTGTCAAGCTCTATCCACACTAACTGGTCCGTGGAGAGCAGGTCCAACTGGCATGAGCGACACCAACGCGAAAGCACAAAGCCTGACTCCGGAGTGGCACTCGTGGGCGCTACCCAACCGAGTATGCAGCGTATCTCTGTCGAGCTCAATCAGGCTCCAACTAGCCAAAGTCAAGTAAACAGGGTCAAAACAGGTCTACAAACCAAACCCACGTGCCCTCGGCACAATCTGTGACCAAAACAAGAATCTGGGTCCACCGCTAACCCGAACGGCACCCAACGACCCGAAACAGCCTAAACTCTGCTGAAAAATAAGCTCGGCATCTCAGCACGAGCGTAAATGCCTTCTAAACTACCTGGGGTACTCACAACCCGAATACAATAACTGTATAAAAATACAACGGCCCCTAAGGCTAAATCAGGTAATTCAACATATGCCAGATTCCGAACGCTGATTTTCTCCTATGTTTTATCCAAGTCCCACATGTATGATTAATAACAACTAATAACATGCTCCCAATTCAGTTTATATGTCTAAAACATACCTACTTATGAATTTGAGCTAAACAAACAATAACAACTTGTAATATTAACGATACATGTCGATGAACAATATTATAGGAGTAGGATTCCGATGATAAACCCACCTCGTATGCTAAATCCAACGCGGGGCGACGTCGAGAACGGCGAAACCACGCCCTCGCCCGGACTCCTCGCGATGCTACGACTGCAACCGTATCCTCGAACGGCTCCGCGGCGCGATGTCGACGTTGAATCCGAGCTCCACGGCTACTCCCCCAAGCTCCACCTCGTGTGGTTCTCTACTTCACACTAAAGAGAGAAAGCAAAAACTAAATTAATTAGAGCCACCCTCAACCAGATAAGCATGCATGGGGGAGTGCACGTGGCATCCATAGCCATGCACACTTAGTCTAGGTACTAATATATACATATATATATATATATAAAGAAAGGATACTACACTATAAAGATATATTTAAAATAAATTGGAACATTAAAAAGTATTTTTAATGTTAGTTTCTAAGAGGGGTAATAAAAAAGTCAGAAACGTTTTAAAAGTATATATAAGGGTGTGTTTGGTTCCATGTAAAACTACTCGAAAATTTTTTTTCAGCTGAAAATTAAAATTCTGATATTTGGTTGCTCGTAAAACAAAATCCTAAGCCGACCAAAAAGCACGGCGTTGGGGGCAACGGAGAGGTGCAGCACGCGGTCCAGTATGTACACTCCACCTCGTGGACCGCGTGAGATACACCTCTCTCTCCCCCTTTTTCTTATATATATATAAATAGTACTTTATTTTTAATATAAATATACTATTATATCGTACATTTTTTTAGGTGCAGTTTCGTCACTACCCCTTTCAAATATATAAATATCGCAAATGCCCATACAAAGTTGAAAATATCATATATATACCCTTTTAAATACAAAAAATTTTCACAAGTACCCTTCCTTCCAACGGCCGTTACTATAACCATGGTTACAGTTTAGTTAGGTGAGGGTTGAGTTACAAAATAATTAATTTAGTCCTAAAAAGTTTAGGTATTATTTTGACAGCAAATAATTAAGGGGCAATTTCATAAGTATCCTTCAAAATTTTTAAAATAGCATCTCTAGCACAAATTATTAGTGGATAAAAAATAAAGAAAACCCTCACCTATAGATCATTTTGAACTAGACCCCTTTAAATTTTATTTTTTAACATTAAGAGGCCTTAAACTATCAGTTTTTTTTTTTTTTTTATTTGGACTTTACTTAGTTAAAAGTTTTTCAATTGAGATCCCTCACATGAATTTGATAACATTTTTTAATTTTGTTGGGAAAAAAATACTCAATTGCTAAAATTAAAAAAAAACACTTAGGTTGAGAGGGTATATATATATAGAGAGAGAGAGAGATTTGCTACAAAACTATCGGTAGTACAACGCGGTTTACTGCGACTTGTTTTCAATGACAGAGTTTCCAAATTGAAAATCGGCACCGTTAAATATAATCTAAACTATTAAACTATCTGAAAATCAAATTTCATGCTTTTCCAAGTTAGAATTATGTCGAAGTGGACTTGACTATAAGTGAGAGGATTTTCATAAATTGTACTTTATTGTTAAAAATAAATTTTCAATTAATTTTTTTTTTGTTTGAGCAGATCATATAAGTAATACTCTAATATCAAGAATTTTGATATCAAAATATTTTTAGCGTGAGATATGTGAGTTATTTAAATAAAATTTTAAAAAATAAATCTTTAAATACTTAATGTTGAATACTACTATGGACAATTGTATTACAACTATGTATAATTTAGAAGTGAAAAATCATAATGAGATTTAACTATCACACTTAACAGACTATAGATCTTTAATTATAAAATTTTTTAAAAAATATTAAATTATGATGTGATTCAAAAGTTAGAAATTGATCATATAATTAATCTTAAATATTACATGGTTAAATTCGTGCTAGGGGTAAAATTGGTATTTTCAAAATATTGGATGACTTCTTGACGAAAAGTTAACCTATAAAGCGTATCTGTGAATATTATTGGTTTAAGAGGGGTATTGATGATATTTTTTAATTTAGAGGGTTATTCATGAAATTATGATCTTCCAGAGGGGTATAGATGAAATTATCCCTTATTTATAAGGGTATTTATGAAAAGTGTAAATATATCCGTTGTAAGTCGTACAAGGGTAGAAATGGAATTTACAACTTGTTCCGTTAGATTCTTACGGCACGTTATGTATAGGGGTATTTATGAGTTTTTTTTGAATTTAGAAGGGCATTCATAATGTTTTTTATTTTAGAGGGGTATTAATGAAATTTCAGTCTCTTATAAGGGTATCTATAAAATTTTCCCTTATTTTTAATATAAATATACTATTATATAATATTTTATTTATAAATATATAGTAATTTATTTATTTTATAGCATTAAATATATACTATTATATATTATATTACATACTTAGTTAAATTATAATACTGATATATGTAATACGATAATTATAATATATTAATAATATATAATATATAAAATAAAAAAATATATAATAACTTTTTATTTATAATTTTTTTTTCTTTTAATTAAACAACTGTAATGAAAAACTATTTTTTCATCAAAAATTATTTTTTATAATTCTACGCGAAGCCAAACCACTCTTATTAGGGTGCGTTTGGTTCGCACTATGAAAGATTACTAGCAATAAAAAGATGTCCGAGAATCTTACTCTTATTCATCCTATTACTAAGAATGTGCTATTCCTGTGTTTGGTTCGCACGGTTATATTATTTAGTCATGTTATTTAAGTTTACAAAAAATATACAACTAATTTATTTATTTCTTTAATTAATTTTAGATAATGCCACAAAAAATTTCAACATCTTTTTAGAAAAAGGGAGAGAGAGAACATAGGTTAGAGAGAGAGTATAATTAAAGAAATAAGAAGAGAAATAGAGTCGAGATTAGAGGGAGTGAGAGAGTTGAGATTTTAGAAAAAGAGGGGGAAAGAGAGCTTAGTTTAGAGAGAGAAAAAGAGTTGAAGTTTAGAGAGAAAAAATAAGTTTAGAGAGAGATACGATGTTAGAGTGTAAAGAAAAATAATACTAACTAGCCGGCGGCGGGTAGGGAGAAAGAAAGAGATTAGACATATTATGATTATCCCAATCTATTAATATGAGGATACCCACCCTCCCTCAAGGGAATGAGATTAGTACTTTGGGATGAATCTTATTTTCAAGTAAATCTAATATTACCAACTAGATTACTTAGTGCGTTTAGCTAAATACCGTTATATTTTATTATTTTTATTGGATTACTAGAAATTTTAAAAAGATAGCGCGAACCAAACGAACCTTATGGTAATTGCTCCTGGCCCTTATATAAAATTTTACGTAATGTGCATTAAATTGTAACAAAAAAAAAAAAATTATATACAATTCTAAAATTATAATAATATATATACGATGAAAATGGTTTGTACAAGGCTGGTTGTCCCTCTACTCCAACTCTTCTTTATTATGGGATGGGATGTCTCCGAAGGGACTCTACAGTCCACACCTCTCTCTACTTACTTTCCCTTGTTTGGTATCTCTCCTGAGTCATGACTTGGATCCTCTCTGCTCCCTCTTCTTCTTTGCTCACGATTTTGCATGCTTTTCATGGATGTGTGTAAGGAGAAATCCCCTTCAATGGCGGAGCCGTTGACCGAGGACTTTGCCGAGTTGAGGCTATCGGACGAGATGTCGGCGCCGGATTTAGATAGCGGCGCCGGAGGGAAGGACGGCGCCGGGTTCTTGAGCTTTGTTGGTGTCTTACTTCCCTCTCTCTCTCTCTCTCTCTCTCTCTCTCTCTCTCTCTCTCTCTCTCTCTCTCATTATTAGTTCCCTCATCATGAGAACCAAACACCTTCAAAACTGTATAAACTGATCTGAAGTAATGTTGTATCCTGTTAGTTTTATTGTACAGTATTTTTACGCACTGTTTTATCCCTTCTTAGTTCCCCAACAAGCCCGATGCCCGCGGCACCGTTGGAGCCTAATCAGGTATTTTGTTTCTTTCTTTGAGTTGAAATGATGAAACTTATTGCAATTTTGTTGAATGTAATATTTGTGAATATGTGGCTAAAACTGGTTTATTGTCCTATCTACTCAGAAATTTATGCAACAGTTTCTTAATACAAGTACTGCAGCTTTCTTTTTCATTAAGTACTTCACTCCGAACGTACAACTTGATCAGATTTTTTTCTATTTTGAATTCAAAGTTTGGCGCACGGTCATTTTTGGATTTATGATTCTTGATTGGTTGAAGTAAAGCTGTTTCTTCTTATTGTCTTAACATTTTAAGTTAGCTTGGAATTTATAGCAATCCTTTGTCTGCTGGAACGCAGTCCAAAATTTGAGACAGCTCAATAGAATAGCCTGACTAATTATGAATGGAACACTCGTTGTTAATGTGACCTTGGTCCCCTTGAAATTTGCTCGGTAATTTTAAGCCAAAGCAAAATAAAGCAATTAGAAAGGCTTCTGATGAATTCTTTGGGGATGCTAAGCTGGCGTAATATCTTACGCAGATCTTTGAAAATATCAGAGTAGTCCAAAAGTATTTGTTTATGACTTATAGGGTGCATTTGGCTCGCATTATGAAAGATTACTAGGAATAAAAGATATCCGAGAATCTTATTCTTATTCATCCTATTACTAAGAATGTGGAATTCCTGTGTTTGGTTCGCACGGTAATATTAATTAGCCATGTTATTTAATATTACAAAAAATATACAATTAATTAATTAATTAATTTATTTAATTTTAAATAATGTTACGAAAAGTTTCAATATTTTTTTAGAAAAAAGGGACAGAGAGTATAAGTTAGAGAGAGAGAGCATAATTAAAAAAATAAAAAGAAAAATATAGTCGAAATTAGAGGGAGTGAGAGAGTTGAAATTTTAGAAAGAGAGAGAGAGAGAGAGAGCTTAGTTTAGAGAGAGAAAAAAAAGTTGAATTTTAGAGAGAAAAATAAGTTTAGAGAGAGATATAAGGTTAGAGTGTAAAGAAAAATAATATCAATTAGCCGGCGGGTAGGAAGAAAGAAAGAGATTAGACATATTATGATTACCCCAATCTATTAATATGAGGATATCCACCCTCCCTCAAGGGAATGAGATTACTACTTTAGGGTGAATCTTATTCCCAAGTGAATCCAATATTACCAACTAGATTACTTAGTGCGTTTAGCCAAACACCGCCATATTTTTTTATTCCCATTGGATTACTAGTAATCTTTAGAAGATAGCGCGAACCAAACGCACCCATAAGTCCTTAGAGCTTGCTTATTTGCATTTGGAGCATGGCGAAGTGACGGTAAGAGGTTATTGTTTTGAATATCCTTCCTCACACAAGGGGGGGAGCTAAGAGAATTTCTACATAGCTAGTGGTAATATAACTAGAGCACAGTTTGCTTTAAAGGATCATCTTAAAAGGACTTTTATGAAAGATGACTTTGGTCTTCTAAATGCTGGTTTGTGAATCGCAAGCCGTCTAACTGAGCACAATAAGACTACAGAAGGGCTTTACAGTTTTACAGTTGCACAAAATACTATGGAACAGGTTGAAAGGAGTTTGTCTTTGTTAGTCACATTTCTTGGGTGTCTTTGGCTTAACTTGAAATTGTTTATGATATAGCTTTTGACCCCTCTGACTGAACTATTTATACCTTGTAGTGACTGCAATATCATTTAATAAGTATTTTTTTTTCGTCCCGACTCTTTTCTGTGGAGCATTCTTTATTTCCCTATCTGCTGTAAATCTTGCAAGTAAACCTTTGTTTTTAGTTTTGATATTTAGCCAATCAATATGCATTCGAGTTGCTGACCCTGAAAAAGTAAATGTGCTGGTCAATCGCAAGGTAGAGAAACACAATACATCCTTTTTGGCTTTGGGCTCTGGTGGTATTTTATTATTATTGATGCCAACAAGGGTGATTAGGAATAATCTAGCGGCAACTTGTATAAGGACCTAGCTCAAAATAGGATTGAGTGGTGTAAGAGGATTGATATGTCCAATCTCATTTTATTTCTTTTGAGGATTAGTATAGCGATCCCCATGTATCATGGAAAGGAGGGCTAGTTTAGTTGATAAGAGTTTTTGGCTTGGAAAGACAATTTATGTTATTTAGCTACATGCTGATTTTGTCTTATTCAGCAGAGAAATCATGTTTTTCTGATTTTTCTTAGATGCTTGGCTTAAACTTTTGGATCTTGCATCATAGGGCGGGAATCAACGTTTCTTTCTGACCCAAAGCTACTATTACAACAGTAATCCTCGGCAAAATTTCTACTAGTTTGTAATGATAGTTTCGGTTGTATACGACTAGTCTTTTCCATCTTGAAGCTTAACAAAAAAGAAAGTTGCCATTATTTTTCTACTTGGCTTATTAGACACAATTTTTGCAGACATGTTCTCTTTAGACACAATTTTTGCAGACATGTTCTCTTTAACCTATTCTATGCTTGCTTTGAAACTTACAGGAGGATTAAAATAGATTATATTTAGTAAGTAGACTATCATTTTGTCTTTTAGGGTGCTATTGTTTTTCTTAATAGTATCAGTTAGCTCACTCTTGATGTTGGCTTAAAGGGGCAGCAACCTGCCTGGTGGCATGAGGCCGGGTTGGGCCGAGTCATGTTCAAGATGACGGGAGGTCGGATTGGGCCAAGTCATGCTCGAAGTGGCGTGAGGCTGGTTAGGCCGAGTCACAATCGAGACCCGTGAGCGCTGTCTATATGCTTCAAGCGAATTAGTTGTGTATTTCTAATAGCTCGAGCTTTTGGGAGTAATGATTAGCGCCAACGATCCAACAAGTGGTATTAGAGCCAAAGGTTACGAGTTCGATTTCTGCAAGCTGCGAATTTGTACAGGGGCGAGGAAGGGGGGTGGCTTAAGGAGGCCAAGATCCTACCATGTGGCGGGAGTGTTAGAAAATTGCGTACGGTAAAAACGCAGCGAAAAAAGAATCAAACAAATTTGATTTTGAAAACTCTCCAGATCCAATCTCAAAAATCACGCAATTAGGATCCCTCATGTTCTTTAAAATTAAAGAAGAAAAACAAGATCGAATCTTTACCTTTTTCGCGGATAGATCTTCACCTCAACTTGATGATCGTGGAATTGGGTTCTCTTGAAGCCGCACACGAGTCCGGCCTCTATAGGTTTCCACACGAGGTTGATGATTTGATCGATATCCTCACCGGGGTGCTAGCTCCCTTGCAAAGGACGTCGTTCTTGCTAGAAAATGGAAGAGAGAGGAGAAGAGAGATAACCGCTAGGGTTTTCTAAAAACTCCCGTATATTATATATAGGAATATAATCCTTTTTCTAATAATATAATGATAATTAAGGATAAGTACAAATCTAGATTTATATTTATCATTTCCTTAATTGGTTAGATCGATCAAATCCTAATTTGATTCGATCTTTATATTAATTTGATCATATCAAATTAATAATGCAACATTTGCACATAAGTCCTCTTATAATTTACTAACTATTAGTAAGTCCTCTCTTGTAACATTTACACTTTAATACCACTAATTTGTAACAATTACAAATTAGTCCAATTATCAACATATTGACAATTAGGTCCTCCGGCGATTCAATAATCGCGATCTAGCTATCCGATCAATCACAACCTCTTATGTGTGTGACCCCATAGGTTCTATTCTATCTGGTAGTGAGATATATTTTGATCACTATCAACAATATCACTGAAACTCCTTTCAATGGATTAGAACAATTCCAACTCAGCCCAATGAGAATTATCGATCATCTAGATAATTCTCATGAGTCTCACAATCCACCAGTGACGCCTAGCAGCATGTAGTGGCATTCCAGTAGAATGGAATACTGAACCTCTTGGTGCAGTTACCGTGTGATACAATCCTTCTATCATGAGTCCCGACTAGACGGAGGTTATGGAATAACTCGTCAAACCCCATCGTCTGTCATATGTTAAATTTATTCGACTCGAGTTTCTAATATCGGAAACCCTTTTCCGCTATTTATTCTGCCCTGGCCAAGGTCTTCTAAACTCGGTCTCATAAATCACATAGGACTAACACCCCTATCTACCAAGGGAGATAGATTCCATCTAAGTGCGCACCCTATTCCTACAATGAACCTACTGCAGCCAACATGCACCGCAAGGACCCGAATGGCTAGGGACCAAGTGTATGTACAGTCAAACTACAGTAACCTCATTGTGAATAGCCGAGGCACCGCAGGTTAAAGGACCAGTCACACTACTGCACAATTGAGTAAGTCACTGACGAGTGAGTAGACATCTAAGTGACTTCTCGCGTTGGTCACGCTCGGTACCCTTGTTCTCTAACAACCACCTGCATATTCGCTTCAGTGTCCCCACTCTGTCGACTCGAGACTCGTTTACCCAGAAAGGAAAGCGACCTATGCACCAATCTCACCGGATCAATCACCGTCCCCGTGATGATCCATTGATCGGGAGCATTTAGAAATTAACCACCAATGACACATGTCTCAAATTCTCAACACTTGAGAATATATGTCATTATCTTATTAATTCCTTGGACGATTCATGGACACATACACAACATGAATGGAAATAAAAATCCAAAGTTTTTCATAATATTTTAAAGTCAAATACAAATTTATGTTCTAGAAAGAATACATTTGTCGGCTTGGTTGGCTTCTAGGGCATACATCTAACAGGGAGACCAGGTTGAGCTGAGTTACGTTCAAAATGACAGGAGGTTGGATTGGACCGAGTCATGTTCGAAATGACGTGAGGCTGGTTGGGCCAAGTACAATTGAGATCCATCGGCGCTGTGCCTTATGCTTTAAGTGAATTGGTTTGTGTATTTTTAATAGCTCGAGCTTTGGGGATTAATGGTTAGTGCCAACGATCCAACACTTGAGACATTGACCTATTAGGTGTGTCGATAATAAGAATTCTGAAGATTTTGTTTCTCTCGGTGCTATTATTTTATTTCTAGGGAACAATGACACCATGATGTTTCAAATAGTAAACTGCGCAGAGTGGTTGCACCAACTTGCCATTAGCTGTTCTGTCTTGTTGGAAAATCTAGAGCATAAATGGCCCTTAACAATTGTCTCCTTTGGATAGAAAGTAAATAGTGATATCTGAGTATTCCCCTTGGTAGATCTTGACTTCTGTCTGCTTGGGGAAAAAAAAAAACATATTATTTCATGTTATCCGGAATGAAACTTTTTAGATCATGCTGTTTCAAGCAATGCCGCTGCTTCATTAGAGTATTTTATTGTTAGTTTGTCTTTAGGAACTTAAATATGCTCACTACAACTTTGATGTTATAAAACTTCTAATTTGATGCAATGCTATTGTCACGATCTTCATAATTTTCTTTTCTTTTGTATCTTTCAAAAAGGCTTCGAAAGAAGAAACAAGAGAGACTCTCCCCAGTAGGGTGATAGAGACAGAATGCAAGGTTAGTCTTTTAACTATTTTTCTTGTTGTTCCTTTTCTGTTTCCTTTTTTTTTTGGTTGTTCTTTGATATTTAATTATATGTTGAAGAGAATTTTGCATTTTTGGTTATATAAATGCGTAAAATAATTTTATTTTCTTCTTAACAGGAAAACTTCTTGTCTATACTAGATGATATACATCTCATTAGTGTCTTGCATGTAGTATTAGTTTCTTTCTCAGGAGTCCGCTTCGATCCAGAGCCTCGAAAATCCTAGGTTGATGGCCTTTGTTGTGCAACAAAGTTTTTGATTTACGTATGTTTGTCAAATTTGGGATTCTACTCTGCTATCTCATCTCCTGAATAGTTTCTTGCATGTAATATTAGTTTTCTTATGAATTTAGTTGTGCAACCAGATTTTTAATTTAGGCGTACATGCCAAATTTGGAATTCAACTATGCTATCTCATCTCTTCGAGCATATACTGAAATATGAAAGGAAGAAACTCGTCGATACACCAGTAGTTACCGACTTTTGTTTGATAGGTCCTTTGTGCTGAAACAAAAACTTTTTCTAGAGAACATCTAAGTATCCTAGCATGCAACATATGTTTTCAAGATGTAAAGGGGCGTAAAAAATAATCTGCTGATCATTGTCATTTATTAGATTTATTTATTTATTTATTACTTTCGCTTCTCATTTATACCTTGTAGAAGGCAACTAAAGAGAAGCAGAATGAAACGGCGGAGCAAAAAGAAACCGAGAATGAAAAGGTGGAGAAAAAAGAAATTGAGAATGAAAAGGTGGAGCAAAAGGAAACTGATGTCAGCATTTAATCTTGTGCACTTTGTCTCTACTAATGCTCGTATTTAATCTATGTCAACACTTAATTTTTTGAAATATTGGTTATGCCATGTGGTCATTGTGTTCTTTTCTTCCGGTGAAGTCTAATTGCTTCGACATACTTTCTCCATTTTCAACTGATTCTTTTTTTAGTTCTTATTTACATATCACTGTTTCTTTATATTTTATTATTACATGTATCCAAGAAGGCAGAAAATCTGCTTTCAAGAGGTGAAGCAGAACAAGCTAATGTCAGCATTCATCAATAATTAAGAGTAATTTCTTGCATTTAGTATTAGTTTCCTTATTAACTAAGTTGTGGAACAAAGTTTTTGATTTAGATGTATGCGTCAAACTTGGCATTTAACTCTGCTATCTCATCTCTTTAGTTTCTTGGATGGAGTATTAGTTTCTTATCAACTTAGTTGTGCACTTGACTCTTTCTGGACAACATCTAAGTATCTTAACATGCAGTATATGTACAAGATGTAAAGGGGCATGAAAAATAATCTGGCAACTTGATAGTAGTTGTAAATGTAAACTGAGCAATGAGCATGCAGTATATGTCTTGATCATTCTGCACTCTTGAGTTTGATTAGTTGTCCTGGTCATTAAGCTTCAGCCAAATGTCTTGGACTCTTTGTGAGAGGTCGTCTAAGGCATAGTTTTGTTCTGAGTGTATGACCTGTTTTTCGTTGCTAGTCCCATCATTACTTACCATAATATTTTAAGTTATTAGTACTGTAATTGTTGTTAGGAAGAAACCATTTGTGTATGATGTGGACTTAGACCAGAAGCAGTTGTATATGATTCATGTTCTACTTAATTAAGTGTAAGAAAAGTTTGAGGCCTCAGAAATCTTGGATGATAGTTTGATTTTGTTATCTATTTCTTGCTTTTCAAGGTTTTTTCTCGATAATGTCATTTGACAATTATATAGAAAATAGTTTAATTGTGCTGTTTATGTTCTTAATTCTGCCCTTGTGTAATTTTATTCTATTCCTTGTTTTGCCTTTATTTTTGACAAAAGCCTGCTCAAGAAAAAGGAAAGGAAGCTACAGCACAGAGTGGTGGTCAGAAAGAATGCAAGGTAAGAAGCTCTTTTTCCACAGCTTCTTCCTGATTTTCCTTCTTTCTTCATCCTTTTCTAGGCATGTGCAATCTGAAGTTAAACCAGATTTGGAATTCTTTAAAAGAAACATTATGTTTACACAAATAAAACCATATTGATCTTTGATCACCAACATAATTAGTAATCGGCTTGCAGACTCTTGGTTTGAGATCTTTTTCTTTTTGCTGCCTCTATGCCCTGTTGAAAATAAAATGATGCTACAATTACAGTAGATACAAATCTTACTCGAGCTTTGGCAAGGTTTGTTCTTGCCTATTTCCAAACAAGTCCTAGTTCTTAGTTCTTAAGGTTAGGCATTCTTTGAGATATTAGATGTTTATGCAGAAGTGAGACCTAGTTCCAGTATTGAGCAACTACTACAATGGCATATGTGGTTCAAATGGGAACTGAAATTCGAATAGGAGTCAAAATGGATCGGAATTTAAAATGGAATGATGAAATCTCCTAATTTGTTTTTTTTCATAATAGGAATGGGAATTGGTACAGTTGATTCCCCTTATTACTGTGGTTGAGTAAAGTTCAGTTGGCTTTAGGAGTATTTAAAATAGAACAGACAACTCAAAATGTAAATTGAATTCAACACTCAAAATATGAAATTCAAATCGAAACTTCACAATTAGAATTTGACTTCGAATTTGAATTCATGCTTAGAATTTAAAACTCTAATGCAAATTTGGATCCACAATTTGAATATTTAATTTTGTTTATTTGAGTCAAATTTGAATTCAAAATGAGATATTGATTCACAATTCAAATTTTATTCAAATTGAAATTAAATAATAAAATTAATCTTAGAAACAAATGTATACAAAAATTAAGTATTGAGTAAAATTCTAATTTTAGCTAAAATTTAAACCCGCTAATAAATTCATAATTAAAATTTGAATCCAAATTTCATATGAGAATTTCATGTATAATTTGAATTCACAATTCAAATTCAAGTTCAAAGTTAAAATTAGAACTAAATTCAAATATTAAACTTTTATTGGAATTTACAGTTGAACTTTAGAAATAAAAACTTCAATTTGAATCCATAATTCAAATTTGAAATTATAATTTAATCTGAGTTTAAATTTAGAATTATATTTGAATTTTGTTAAAAAAAGAAAAGAAGGATTCTTTTCTCAATTCCCTCTGGAACTAAGTTTACTCCTACTTCCTTTATTGGAGTCATCTGGGGAGAGAAAGTAGGGAGAGGGATTCATTCCCTCCCGTATGAGACTGGAATTCAAATCCCTTGAACCATATACAAATGATGGGGGTGACATGCCTATTTGTCATGCCCCGCTCTCTAGGGGGTCGCCCATTCTAGAATTACTCTAGCTCTAGCACGCTTAACCCTTTTAACCTCTTGGGCCTAGCCATAACCCAAAATGCTATAGCTGGATTAAGAGGTTTAACACTATTATACCTTATATATAGAACTATTCTAAATCTAAGGGGTGTCACATTTCTCCCCCCTTTAAGCTATGACGTCCTTGTCAGACACTTACAAGCACCAGGCGATATGAGACTCATCTCGCTTGCCTTAACCGACCTTGTGAGGAGCTGCACTCCACCCACAACAGCCGCGCTCTCTCCACGGTATGACCCTTGCTCAGTTGAGACTCATTTCACAGTTCTGGGTGGTGATTGGCTCTAATACCAAGTGTGACGCGTCGCTTTCTAGGGGGTTACCCATCCTAAAACTGCTCTAGTTTAGTACACTTAATCCTCTTACCCTCTTGGGCCTAACCACCGTCCAAAATATTATAGCCGAGTTTAGAGGTTTAACCTATTATACCTCATATATAGGACTATTCCAAATTCTAGGGGTGTCACACTATTCCCATTCCAAGGCTCCAATCCTTTAAACCAAACATTCCTTAAGGTCATCCTTCAGAGACCTACTTGTAGGCCTTCTTCAAACTCTTGGTACGCTATTCCATCAATGAGATCTAGATCTAGTATTAAAGCAACTGCTAAAAGACCAACTTGCATGCCCCAAAAAAAAGGTTGTTTTGCATAGTAGTCCCTAAAGGCTTTTGATTTTGCATTTAATTTTCTCAAAAGTTGTCCTCCACAAGCTAGTCCATCCTTAGTTGCACATATTGGTCCTTCAGGTGAGCTTAACAACAGATTGAAACAATATTCCAAGGTTCCTTTGGTCAACTTAACAGCAGATTTAAAGGATATTCTAATTGTTAAAATCGGAACGGCGAAAAATAGATTTAGAAAATAATTTAATGCAGGAAACGAAAAGATAAGGAAAGAGCACACCGATATTTACGTGGTTCGGCCAACGGCCTACGTTCACGGGCGAAGACGGAGCAAATAATTTATTAATGTCGAAAATGCGAAGTACAAAGAAGATCTCTCAAAGAACCCAAACTCTAATTAGATCCGAAAGTGCCGTAACAAGAAACTCCAAGTGGTTTCTCTCTCAACACCGTACGAACGACTTAATTAATTAGAGCTTTTGTTTCTCTCTCAACACCGTACGGAATACCAATACCGGCTCTTCTACCGATGTGCATGGCTTAACTTGGGTTGTCCTCACCGTACGGACGACATGCATGGATGACTTAATTAGAGCTCCGGCAACTCGGAATAATTAGCGCATGGCATCTTAATTAGTCGCGGCGTCATTAACTTGGCCGTAGCATGTATATATAATACATGTCTCCTAACTAGAGTCTAATTCTAATTCAATTAGAATTACACTCCTAATTATAATCCATATATGCCAAATGAAATCTAAATAATATCTAATCCCGATTAGATTAGGATTTACCCTCAATTTAGATAACTACAAATCTAAAACAAATATAACAATCTCCACCTTGGTTTAAATTGTAATTTAGCCGCCGCTATGTCGAGGTCGCCACAAAACTTCACCTTGAATTTAAATTCTCCTCAATGCTCCTTAACGCTCCGTGCTCCGTCTTCTCCAAACGCCCCATAGGGTCTCAAATGCTGCTAACTGCCACCAAGTCCAAACAATGTTTGAACTTGGCAATAGTAAGGGACTTAGTAAGCATATCCGCCGGATTGCCTTCAGTACCAATTTTCTTAACAGTCACCGTGCGTTTCCCAATCACATCCCGAATAAACTGAAACTTTACATCGATGTGCTTTGTCCTCTCATGAAACATCTGATCTTTAGACAAATGAATAGCACTTTGATTGTCCGAATAAACAATCGTAGGATTCCAACAAGAAATAAGCTCTCCAAATAAGCCTCTTAACCACATAGCTTCCTTCACACCCTCTGTCATAGCAATATATTCCGCCTCCGTCGTAGACAAGGCGACAATAAATTGTAGTGAAGCTTTCCAACTAACTGCACATCCGCCAATAGAGAATATATAACCTGAAAGTGATCTCCTCCTATCCAAATCACCTGCAAAATCCGAATTAACATATCCAACCACACTATCCTTACATCTCCCAAACTCCAAACAAGTGTTAGTGGTATCTCGTAAGTATCTCAAAATCTACTTAACAGCCTGCCAATTAGCCTTACCAGGATTGGTCATATATCTGCTAACCATGCTCACTGCGTAGGAGATCTCCGGCCGTGTGCAAACCTTGGCGTACATGATGCTCCTGACAGCACTAGAATAGGGAGCATGTGACATGTACTCCCGCTCATCATCGGACTGCAGTGATGCCTTGGGGGAAAGTCTAAAATGCGTCGCAAAAGGAGTGCTCACTGGTTTTGCATCTGTCATCCCGAAACGCTTTAGAATTTTCTCTATATATTTCTCCTATGTTAAATGCAGTAGTCCTGACTTGTTGTCCCTCTTAATTTCCATACCAAGAATTTTCTTAGCAGCACCTAGATCTTTCATCTCAAACTCATCCTTCAGTAAAGTCTTCAATTTATTTATCTTAATTATGTCGCTGGAAGCAATTAACATATTATCGACATAGAGCAACAAATATATGAAAGATCCCTTATCAAGCTTTTTGAAGTATACGCAACTGTCATGCTTGCTTCTAGAGTATCCGTGACCTGTCATGAAGGAGTCGAACCGCTTGTACCATTGTCGAGGAGACTGCTTTAAGCTATAAAGCGATTTCCTTAACAAGCAAACATGGTCCTCCTTCCCTTCAACAATGAATCCCTCCGGTTGTTTCATATAAATTTGCTCCTCAAGTTCTCCATGCAGAAAAGTTGTCTTAACATCAAGCTGCTCAAGATACAGGTCATTCATGGCTACTAACGATAAAAGAACACGAATAAAAGTATGCTTCACGACGGGTGAGAAAATATCATTAAAGTCAACACCTTCTACCTGACTGTAGTCTTTAACAACTAAACGAGTTTTATACCTTGTATCTTCCACGCCGGGGATTCCGTCCTTTTTCTTGAAGACCCACTTGCAGCCAACAATTTTCTTGCCTGTAGGCGGTTTTACCAACTCCCATGTGCGATTCTTATGGAGAGACTCCATCTCCTCATTCATCGCCACCAACCACTCTGCAGAACTGGCATCGGAAATAGCTTGATTATATTTCGAAGGTTCACCTTCTTCTTCTGTATCTTGTGCCACTGAAAGAGCGTAAGCAACCATATCTTCATAACCGTATCTTTGCGGTGGTTTGATCTGTCTCCTCGCTCTGCCTGTAGTAATGCTCTGCCTCTCAACTTGTGGGGTTTCAGTTACTGAGGTGTCTGCTGACTGAACTTGTTCTGACTGAGAAGAATTCTGTGACTGAACTATGCCATCGGTCTCTACCTCCACCTGCTTGCTAGCAATCGGGGTCTCATCAGAAGAATTACGGTTAGAATATAACATAGCAGATTCATCAAATATAACATCCCTACTAATAATTAATTTAGACGATTCAGGACACCACAATCTATATCCCTTAACCCCCGATGCATAACCAATAAAAATGCACTTTTTAGCCCTAGGTTCTAACTTGCCTTCATTAACATGAACATAAGCAGGACAATCAAATATTCGCAAATTAGAATAATCAGAAGGGCTGCCAGACCATACCTCCTCCAGAGTTTTACAATCAAGTGCTGAATGTGGAGATCGATTCACCAAATAGCATGCCGTAGAGATCGCCTCTGCCCAGAAACTCTTCGCTAGGCCAGTATTAGAGAGCATACAACGGGCTCTCTCCAAAAGAGTTTTATTCATCCGTTCGGCCACTCCATTCTGCTTTAGAGCATGCCTAACGGTCTTATGTCGAACGATTCCTTCTTTCTTGCAGAATTCTTCAAACTCTGACGAACAGAATTCCAAACCATTGTCAATCCTTAATCTCTTGATCTTTTTTTCAGTTTGCTTCTCAATCATGACCTTCCACTGCTTGAAATAATTGAACACCTCATTCTTACTTTTCAGAAAGAACGCCCACTCTTTACGAGAATAATCGTCAATAAAAGTCAACATATATTTAGCACCACCATGAGTAGGAGTACGAGAGGGTCCCTAAAGATCAGAATGAATATAGTCCAGAGTACCTTTTGTTCGGTGAACTGCGGCCTTAAAGCTGACTCTCTTTTGTTTGCCAAGAACACAATGCTCGCAGAAGTCCAACTTGTCTAAACTTTGACTACCAAGTAGACCTCTTTCGCCCAACTTCATCATACCATATTCACTCATATGGCCTTGTCGCATATGCCATAATCTGGTGCTATCCGAATCTGACACAGAGCAAGAAGTCACCGCTGTTGAACCTGTCACAGTGGAACCCTGTAGAACATATAACATGTCGGACAACTTGGCCTTCATCACTACAAGATTCCCTTTAGCGACCTTCATTAATTCCATCAGCTGAAGAATACTTAAAGCCTTTAATATCAAGTGTACCTAATGAGATCAGATTTTTTCTCATATCCGGAACATGCCGAACCTCATATATAGTCCTCACTACTCCATCAAACATCCGTACCCGAACAGTGCCAATTCCAATAACTATACACTTACAGTGATTTCCAATCAATACATCTCCACCTTGAATAGGTATGTACGTTGAGAACCATTCTTTATGCGTGCAGATATGGAAGGAACATGCGGAGTCCATAAGCCACTCATCCTGTTTGCATGTCTTATCCGTAACTGTGAAGACGATATCATTTTTATCTGATTCTCCTGCTGCAACACTTGCTTCTGCTTCAGTATTGGTGTTTTTCTGACTTTGATTCTTATCACCGTTATTCTTCCGCTGCTCTTTATTTTTCAATTTGAAACAATCAGCTTTTATGTGACCCTTTTTCTTACAATAACCACAAATCAGATTCCTGTGCTTTGACTTTGATATAGATGTACCTCTATTACCGGAACCCTTCTCCCGAGACCTCCCTCTAGCGACCAAACCTTGTCCTGAAGCTCCACCTATCTCTGTTGTTTATGCTGTACTGTCAATTCTCGGTTCTTTTGAAAGTCAAGATGATTTAACATCATCGAGATATAGAGTATCTCGTTCAAATAGAAGGTCTCGAAACAAAAATTCTTTAAAGAGGCGGTATGAGAACATAATAATAAAAGGCTTCAGATATTCCCTCGATTTTAACATCTATTCGAGCGAATTCCATAAGTAATAGAATTAACATTCAGTCTAAATGCGACTTAATAGAGGCTGTCCTTCCGCCTGCGTCAACATAAAGAACGCATGCTTGCACAATATAATATTGTTTGGTGAGAGATTTCGTGCATGTAGAGATGAGCCTAATTTAAGCCAAAGCCCTGTAGCGGTCTTTTCATCAAGACTCGCACAATACCATCATCGATAAACATAATTGTATTGCCGTAAGTTTATGCATCAATCTCCTCCATTCTGGCTCCACCGTCAAACGAGATCGGACATCTTTTTTTTCCCAACAGTTGCCTTCTGCAATCCTTGCTGTTCAATACCACGCATCGCTTGACTTGCCATAATGCCGAAAATGTTGGGTCCTGTAAATTTCTAATCTCGAGCTTCGTCGTCATCTGTAATCCCATAGGAACTAGAACATCTCTGAACCAGTTGTTAACAATCAAGTCGCGAAACATTTAGATTCAGAACAAATAATTATATGCCAGGAAACGAAAAAGATAAGGAAAGAGCAGCACCGATATTTACGTGTTCGGCCAACGCGATATACGTGGTTCGCCAACGGCCTACGTCACGGCGAAAACGGAGCCAAATAATTTATTAATGTCGAAAAGGCGAAGTACACAAGAAGATCTCTCAAAGACCCGAACTCATAATTAGAATCCCGAAAGTGCCGCAACAATCAGAAACTCCAAGTGGCTTCTCTCTCAAACACCGTACGAACGGACTTAATTAATTAGAGCTTTTGCTTCTCATCTCAACATCCGTCGGAAACCAATACCGCATCTTCTACCCTGATGTGGCATGCTTAACTTGGGTGTCCTCACCGTACGACGACATGCATGATTGACTTATATTAGAGGCTCCCGGCACTCGGATAATTAGCAGGCATCTTAAATTAGTCGCGGCATGCATTAACTTGGCCGTAGCCATGTATATATTAATACATGTCTCCTAACTAGAGTCTAAATTCTAATTCATAGAATTTCAACTGACTCAATTATAAATGCCATTATGCCAAATGAAATCTAAATAATAGCAATCCCCTGATTAGATTAGGATTTACGCTCAATTTAGATACTGACATAATTGCTAAACCAAATATAACACTAATAATATATCGGGTATAAGTTTTTTGACAGATACCGCTTAGCGATGCTTGCTTTGTAACATTGACACCATTTAGCATGCTTTGCCAAAACGCTTGTGATAACGCTATCCTTTCCTCGTTTGTGACTCTTAGGCGTTCATCAAAGGAATGAAAGATCATAAGATACACATTATAGACTAAGCAACAAATTAAGAAAGAAAATGAAATAATACTTCCACGCCTAGGCAATATAAATCTCCTAGGCTTCCCATTGACCATTATCGAGACGATGAAATACTATCTTGAGAAGGCATATTACTCTTTTGAGGGAGGTGAGCGAGCAGAGAATAGGTTTAATGTTTAAAGGAGCGTAAGTGGATTTTGGGGAAGGAGAGCCCTATTTCTGACATGTTGAGGTATAATTACCTTTTATCTTCCTAAAAATAACCTCCTCGTGAATTTTATTGTACCAATATGCATGAGGAGAAGGATTTGAGAAACTATCAAATCAATAACAAGAATTCAGGAACTACATACAACAATTGAAAAGTTTGAGTTTTATGCAAAAATATGCCCAAAAATATTTTTATCTTATAAAAGTAAAATAAATAGATCAGCTCTGTAGGTTGATCCGTACTTAGAATGAAAAAGAAACTATGCTTTATCTATGTCAAATCTCTCCAACTTCATTGCCTTAACAAAATATACCTTCTCCTGGAAGCTGTTTATATGTCCAGAGGTACTCTTAGTGACTTCTAGCTATTTGTTCAACTGGATTTTTTTCTTTTTTTAATCTGGTGTTGCTTTTAGAACTCTTAGTAGTTTTTAAATGATACTTTATTGTTTCATCCTGGTTCATTCATCATTTGTGTTTGTGATTTGATAATCTTGTTGAATTTAACAAATGAGGCATTTTGCAGTTCTATTCAATGCCGGAGGGCTGTAAAATATGGACGGATCCTGTCGGTTTGCTCATCATTTAGGAAAATCGCATGTTGATTCGGTGGAGCTAAACTTTTTGGGGCTTCAATTCGACCAGTGAGTATAAACTTTCTTTTAAGGTCTTGAGATCCTTTTTAAGGGTCACGACATATTTTATGGTTGTCATCTATATTGCATCAATTATTTTAGGATCAGGGCCTGTAATTTTTTTGGTCTATGAAGATCCTTTTTGAGGGTCAGTAATCTGCGTGAAACCAACTGATAAATTGATGCCGTCTGAATTTGCAAAGAAGTTTTAGCACATAAGAGGAGAGACAGAAGTAGGGTGCAATTGACCTTGTATTAACACCACAATGAGCTTTATTGTCATTTCAGGGTAAAAGGAATGCCCGTTTTATATGCGCACTGGAAACTGCCAAATTCTCTCAACAATTGCAAGTTTCACCATCCTGATCCGATAGCTGATTAGTGCACGAGATGCTACTTATGGATATTCAATGGTGAAGCCCAAAAGCAAAATCATCAGGAGCATCTCAATGCCAACAACACCTGGCCTGAACCAAGAACAATGAATAACCTATCCCTTTCCATGATGCATCGCCATCCTACATACAGGACTGATTCTACCTCAAGTAATTCATCTCACTTATTACTTTTGTTGGGATTCACTGAAATACAATTTTTTGGCTTCAATTATTAATCTTTCTATAAATACTGCTCTATGAGATGCAATTGATTCAAATTCTGAGACTATAGAGGGTTTACTATTTTGGCAGATCTTGAACTTATGAATAGCCATCTCCGGCGGTAATGTTTAAAAAGTTGTATGCAGTATCTAGGCATTCATTATTGCATAGTGGATATGCAGTGTGCGGGTTCATGTGTGGTTAAGCTATTAAAATATTAAAAAATTTGATATATAGTAAGATAAAAGTACTTGTATAAAGAATAAAAATTTTCTTCATTAAAATGTCATTTACAATCACTTAATAGTCATCGAAGAGGTGACGCTAATAGATGTAGCAAAACAACGTCTAACACGTGCAAAGTAATTACCAATATTTATATGCATAATTATTATATTTTAAGAATAACATCTACAAAGTATGAAATATGAACAACCAGTCAGCTTAAAAAAAAAAAGAAGAGATTGTGAGATGATACTTGTATGAAGATACTTACTCTTTCCATGAACAATTATTAACCAAACCATATGGAAGATATTTATATTTACGTGCATAGTGCATTAACTAGGCAATCCCATCTAATTTAGCATTTTAATCCACCTTAAAAAAAAAAACCCTACTGCATATGTGGCCCTAGCGCATATCACCACATATTCACATATGCGTTGATGTTGTGCCTTTAACACACAAAGCAGCACATATGGCATGCCATATGCCACTCTATTTGGAACAATTCCTAGCTGTTCATAGAACAGAGTTGTGATTTGAGGTCATGAGACAAGATTTTCACAATTATATCAATAAACATTTATCGACAGAAATTCATTCCTATTATAGCAGATAAACCCCCAACCATTGACATTTTCATAAAAAGATAAAAGTTGAAGTTGCGTTCTTGTTTCTTGCTAGGCTAATTTTGACAGGGATCCAGAATTTTTTGTGACAATTTTCAGAATAGTCCTGGCTCTCTTGACAATTTATTCCAACCCAGCACTGGCAATTATATTTCTTTTGTAAGGTCTCTTCATTAGCATATGTTAGGCGCACGTGTCGGATCGTTGGCGCTAACCATTAATCCCAAAAGCTGCGAGCTGTTAAGAATACGCAATCAATTCACTTAAAGTGTGTAGAAACAGCACCCACTGGTCTCGATTTGACTCGGCCACCTAACCTCACGCATTTCGAACATGACTCGCCCACATGGCCTCCGCCACAGGGCAGGATGTTGGCCATTTAAGCCAACAATCCCCCTTCAGCACCTGCACACATTTGCAGCATGCAGGAATCGAACCCGTGACCTCTGCTCTGATACCATTTGTCGGATTGTTGGCGACTAACCATGTAATCCCAAAGCTCGAGCTATTAGAAAATACGCAACTATTCACTTAAAGCGTACAGAACCAGCGCCCACGGGTCTCGATTGTGACTCGGCCACCGGCTCAGCCACTTCGAACATGACTCGGCCCACCGCAGCCTCACGCCATTTCGAATATGACTCGGCCACATGGCCTCCCGCCACAGGGCAGGATGCTGGCCCATTTAAGCCAACATCCCCCTCCAGCACCTGCACACATTTGCAGCATGCAGGAATCGAACCTGTGAACCTCTGGCTCTGATACCATTGTCGAATCGTTGGCGGCTAACCATTATCCCAAAAGCTCGAGCTGTTAGAAATACGCAACTAATTCACTTAAAGCATACAGAAACAGCGCCCACGGTCTCGATTGTGACTCGGCCCTTGACCTCACGCCACTTCGACATGACTCGGCCCAACAACTCACCCATTTCGAACATGACTCGGCCACACATGGCCTCCCGCCACAGGGCAGGATGCTGGCCCATTTATCTTGTCGATCGTTGGGCGCTAACCATTATCCAAAGCTCGAGCTATTAGAAATACGCAACCAATTCATTAAAGCGTACAGAAACAGCGCCCACGGGTCTCGATTGTAACTCGCCACCACTGGCCTTACGCACCATCGAACATGACTTGGCCCAACCCAGCCTCACCCATTTCGAACATGACTCGGCCCACATGGCCTCCCGCCCAGGGTAGGATGCTGCCCATTTAAGCCAACAATCCCCCCTCCAGCACCTGCACACGTTTGCAGCATGCAGGAATCGAACCCGTGACCTCTTGCTCTGATACACTTGTCGGATCGTTGACGCTAACCATTTAATCCCAAAAGCTCGAGCCTTTAGAAATTACGCAATCAATTCACTTAAAGTCGTCAGAAACACGCCCACGCCCCGGTTCTGATTGTGACTCGGCCCACCTGGCCTCACGCCACTTCGAACATGACTCGGCCCACATGGCCTCCCGCCACAGGGCAGGATGCTGGCCCATTTAAGCCAACAGCACGTCCTTAGTAGACGACATAGATCTTTCCGTATCTATATCTCGCCCTCTTTTAATCTTCTGATTTCAGTTGAGCCCCTCTAAACTGTAGCTTTTTCTGTTGGCCTAACCCACTTTTCCGTTCTATCCCTTCCCTCAAGTTTTGTGAATCAGCCCAATACATATCATCATTATTATGTTATTTGATCATGGTCTATGGTGCTCTACACTAAATATCATCTGTTGCCTGCCAAACCATTTCTTCCGCTTCCTGATATTCTGTCTTTCTTCCTTCACATTCCCATCTATTTGAATTACTTAGTTTTCATGTAAATGAGGGGCAAAAAAAAAAAAAAGTTCTAAACTTTTTGGAAAATTGGGATATGGGGGTATGATTTTTGGATTTTTCGCCACTTTGTATTTGCCAAGTCTGTCAGGCTTGAGTTTGGTTGATTTGTTATCCTATTTCTTTTTTCATGAATTATCAAAAGTTTTCTATTTTACCTAAGTTTTAATGCGGTAATTGCCTTATATCTTAAAATCTAAAATTAAAAATTTTCAGGAAACTCAATTACTATGAACATTTTGGTGTTTTAACGTGTGGTCTTTACTTCTCTAAAAAATGTACATTCTCTATCAGATCCTATTTAAATTCATTTCCTAGCCTTAACAATTTTAAAGTTCAACAATTTGCCCATTTAACGTTGGCTTTGTGTATTACTGTTATGGGATTCTTGTATTGCTCCCCGAAACTTCTGTTCTCAATTTACTAACTATTTGAATTAGAAACAATTAATTTGTTAAATTGGTTTGCTAACTTTGGAAGAGAGACCAAGTGTGCAACATGAGTATGGATGTGAGGCTGGTGTTTAGGTGGAAAATATGAAGTTATCTTAATGATGTTCAGTCAGGTTCCATTTGCTGGGAAGAAAATGACCCCAACAGCAGCATATTTAAGGTTGTTGATGAAAGATCCTGAGTTCCATAATTAACGAGTGTGGGGGTACTTGTACAAGGTTGAGGGAGTGAAACAGCTTTAGAAATAGGAAAACCTTAGGCATATAAATGTACACTTTCCTTTTAATACTAGACTGTATTTTACTTATATGATGAATGTGGAATCCGAATATACGTAATCTCCTGCAGGATATTTATTTTTCCCATTTGTCTTTATGCACTAGTGTCTGATATTATTGTACGTCTTAGATTCCAGTTTTGCCTCCGGAAATGCATGAGCACAAATTTTCAGCTTCAAGTATGAACCATGCTTCTGTTAAATCAGATATTCCTGTCCATCAACAAGCCCAAAAAAAATGATGTGTACATGTTTCTGCGTGCTTGTGCATATGTGTGCTGGCATGTGTGCACAGGGGGCACGTAGCGGGTGTGCATAATCAGGATCAACATGCATAAAACTGTAACTTATGCATTTCTACTCAGGTGTAAATGGAGGCCCTATAAAATCTTAGCCATTTGACGTGATCGGCAACAAATAAATGGCCTATAGATGGAAGTCATTAAGTTTTGGAAACATTTCTTTTATGCATTTAGTAGTAACCCTTATTGAAAAGTTACATATTGCTGATTTTGGCAAAGCTTGATATTTACAATGAGTTGTGAATTTGTGATATTTTATATCTAGGCCTATGAGATGTGGTACAGTGGTAGATTACATCTCTCTATGGAGGTGGTGCAGGAAGGGCCTATTGGCGACCTACATGAACACCAAAAGGGTGTTGTTAATTATTTCGTTAGCTGTAAAGAATTGTAGTATACAAAATCAAAATGGTTATCTCATCTTAAAGCGGGAGTCTGGTCTTTTGTCTGAAAAATATCCTGATGATTGACATCAGTAGACATTTTCACGCTCTACATCTTATAACTATCTCCTTGTTCTAAACTTGGTTTGATTACTGTTATTCAGCTATTATCTATGTTGACCTAACATAAGTTTCTTGTTTCTTTTTCTCGAAATGCTTGCAAAGTGTGATGATAATGGTGAAAAGCCTCTGGACATGTCCACTGTAAAGGGTGAAGAAAAGAACTTGTGCAAAAAAGAAAAATATGCAAGGATAGAACAGATGACGGTTACTCTTGGTCTTTCAGATTATCAGAGGACCCCTATGGTAATCTTCTATTTCATGTTGCTGCATGTTGGATATTTCTTTTCTTTTTGTAATACTTCTTATTTATAAGTTATGACACCCTAATAGTCCCACATCGGATAACATAGAAGAGTGGGAGGGGCTTATACATGACCGACACATTAGTAATAATAACCGAGCTTAACTATTTTAGGCTGGTGGTTTGAGCCCAATTAGTTGGTATCATAGCTGAATACACTAACAAATGTGAGAGCTAAGTTCTATGTGGGACAAAGTGCTATAGGTTAAGTTCTATGTGGGACAAAGTGCTATAGGTTTGTTGGGAGCCACTTTCTAAATATGTAGGAGTCACCTCTAGAATCTCACATCACCTGGTAATTATGGTTTATGTGTGTGATTGGGTTTGGGCTTGACGAGAACATTAATGTCTAAACTGGAAGCCTCCGTTTGGTTTGGGGTTAAGAAAAAAGTAGCTATTCCAGGAATAGAGTTAAGTTCAGGGTTAAAGTGGGGTTAAAATTTTTTGTGTTTGGTTGGGGGTTGGAGTTAGTCTAGAATAATGAAAAATAGTGTTTGGTTGGGTAGGTGGGATAAGAAGATAATGATTGATAAAGAAGGATAATGATTGGTTGGAGTAGGTGTGATAAGAAAGATAGTGGGTTATTATGAATAGAAAATAGTGTTTGGTTGGAGTTTGGTGGGGTTAGGTGGGGTTAGCTAACCCGGGATAATTTATTTGAGGTGGGGTTAGATGGGGTTAGCTAACCCCACCTATTTTTTTGGAGTGTTTGGGGATAAAATGGGGGTTAAAGGGTTATTCCACCCCTTAACCCCCAACCAAACAAGGGCGAAAAGTCTGTGACGTCCGGTAGTCTTACATCTAATCATGGTCTATGTGTGTAATTGGGTTTAGGCTTGACGAGGACGTTAGTGTCTAAACTGGGAAAGTCCGTGACGCCCAGTAGTCTCACATCGAATATGATAGAGATTACGATTGGAAATATAAGGATCATACACCCCAATACTAATAACTGGGTTAAACATTTTGAGCTTGTTGTTTAGACCTTATGAGTAATTAGTGCTAGTGAGCTGGGTAGATTAGTTGGTATCAGAGCCAATTCATCAGGTTGACGTATGAGGTGGACCTCACGTCACTTGGTGATCTTGGGTTATGTGTATGATTGGGTTAGCGGGAACGTTAGGGTCTAAAATGAGGGAAATACATGACATAGGATATTTTGGGAGTGTGAGAGACTTACATATGATGAGTGCACTAGAAGTACTGAAGTAATAACCATGTTTGAGTATGTTGGGCCGGTGGTTTGTCCCCAATGAATTATTAGTGTTAGTGTACTGGATTGTTATGTAAGTTTTGAGCTTTCCATTATTTAGAAGCTCCCTTAGTAAAACATATTCCATCTTTGCATGCTCGAGAAAAATTCTGAAACAATCTTGTTTATTAAATGTTGCTTATCTCTGGCAACAATAGGTTGTCGAGAAGTAATACTTTCTTGGACTTTTTGTTGTTATTACTGCTGAAAAGTATGGAGAAAATGTTTATTAGTACATGTAGTATCCTTAAATAGAGTATCAGTGTTTGAACTATGAAGCCAATAATACTAGGAACAGATTAGCAGGGAATGAAAACTAGCAAACATTAACAGCTTGAGAAGCTTCCTGCTGGCTGTAGACGATTTAAAACCCAAAATATGTGTTCCAACATATGGGCATTGCATAATCATTGGATTTTTTTGGAACCTCCCTTTACAGAAAGATGTCATCATTATCTCAAATGAGATGGTTAATTCTTCTAGTTTTGTTTTATCAATGGCTAGATTGGAACAAAAGGAATTGTTGTCGTCCATTTGGTACTTTGGCTGTTTGATGTAAAAATTTTAGCTCTTTTGGCATTGTTTGGTACTGTTGCCCCTTGTTTTTTGTTTTTGTTTTGTTTTTTATCACAAATTTTACGTAATTGGATGCGTGGGTGGATGGACTTCTCTGTTTTCCATTATTGTTGGTTAACTTGCAATGCATCTTAGAGGGATGCAGAATGACATCATTTTTTGGAAAAAAATAGATAGGGAGCAAAAGTTACAACTTTAAGGTCTTATTTGGCATCATTGTCGTTTTTCTATTTTTTAATACACTCGTTCTATATAATTTGAGATATTGATGGAAAGATTTTTCACTTGTTGTCATGGTTGGTTAGCTTGTAAATTGTAATACACTCTGGCTAAATGATGAATAACAATTTGTTTGATAATATCTAGAACCGAAAAAGAAATTGCTTTCAACTTTTTGGTTCTTTGTGCCAAACAAATAGTTTGGATGTAAAGATTGCAAATTATCCACCATGCCTTTCTACACTATTTCATATAGAAATTCTACTTCTACACTGTTGCACTCATCACATTGGATTTGTGTTTAAAAAGGAAAATAAAAAGCAGTGGTACCAAACAAGGCCTTATTTATGAAATAAGTTTGTTATTGCTTGGGTTTAAGATAATTCTTTCTGTATTTTTCTTGCATAATTGATTGTTTAATTCTGATTTTAAATTTTGAAGCCTGGAGAAACCTTGCGAAATTTTTATAGAAGAACAAGGATGTACTGGCAGATGACAGCTCATAAGCATACTCAACATACTGAAAATGTATGTTACTTTGTTTATTTTTAAAAGTGTGTACCAAGTCACATTTTTCTTTTTAATTTTGCTAACCTTTTACTGCCATATTAAGGATTGTTTTGTACAAGAACAAATAATTCGCAAAACTTTCTGAATAGATATTGAGAGTACAAAATTGTGACTTGGTACACACTTGCTAAGACTATAGAAGCACTACTCCTTTCAATAATCACTATGTATCAAATTAAATCCGTTAGCCAAGCTAGGAATAGATAACGATCTTTTACACGACATCTTGACCTATTTCTTCTTTTTCCAGCCACAATTTTGTACTCTCAATATCTATTCAGAAAGTTATGCGAATTCTTTGTTCTTGTACAAAAGAATCCTTAATATTGATGAATCAAGAGATGTTTGCTGCTTCTAATTTTAGTATATGCAAAGGAAATAAAATGAAGCAGTATTTACAAATCACGTGAAACTAAGGATCTGGTATGGATTATTAACCATTATACTTGAGCTACAGATCATTATGCTTTTTTTCTAGTGACTGAACTTCAGCGAGCTTACATAATTTTTGAAACTGTAACATGCAGCTACATGTGAATAGCCTTAGTTTTCACTAGGGCTCAAATTTGATGTTTTATGTTGTTGCGCGTTGTGTTTATTCAAATATTAGGAGCTTGGGAAGGCTAGTTTTGATCTTGCTAAGGCCCGATATAAGGAGGTCAAGCCCATACTTGATGAGGTGAGAATTATTGGGCTAAATTCGGCCCTGTGCTTGATGTTTTAATTTCTTTTGGGGTGTATTTACTCACTTATTTTGTCTCGCGTGCTGTGTAGCTGGCAATACCTGAGGCAGATCAAAAGGCTGAAGAAAAAGCTGGCACGGAAACAAGTTCTAGAAAGAAGGTTAATCCGGCTGGAACAAGCTCTAGAAGAAAAGCTGGTGCGGAAAAAAGTTCTAGAAAGAAGGTCAATCAGTTGGAAACAAATTCTAGAAACAAAGCTGGCGCAGAAACGAGTTCTAGAAAAGAGGTCAATTCGGCGGAAACAAGTTCTCAAAAAAAACGTTCGCGCAGAAAAAAGTTCCAGAAAAAAGATCAATCCGGCATAAATGAAGTTCTAGAAAATGGGTTGATAAGAAAAGCGTGCCAAAATATCCAGCAAAAGTAGTTTTATTTTTTTTCTTTTTCTTTCCAAAATCGATTGCTCCAGCAATACTTGTACATTAGTTGATGCCATGGGCAATTGTGTTGCGGTGTTGATAACGATAACAAAGAAAACCACTGTGAAATGTAGTTCCTACTTAAGACAGCTCAAGCAGCTTCTGTTGTACATTATCAAATGTTTATTGTGTCTTCATATTTTGATATTTACATACTATTTAAGGGTAAATTGCACGTTTGGTCCTCAAACAATGAGGTGGGTGACATTTTGGTCCTCAAACTTTAATTTATTGTAATCTCTAACTCGAACTTCCAAAATTATTGCAACAAGCCCTATAACCTAATTTAGTAAACTAAATATTGATGTGTCGTTAGTATAAAAGTGATATAACAATGTTACGATGATGATGTTACATTACTTTTATATCAGCAACGCATAAATGTTAAGTCAACTAAATTATGCAATTTATCCTACTTTATTGAGAACAACTAGCACATTTTTAAGTTTCACTTACTAGCTAAGGGGCCCCTGCGATGCGGTGGAGAGACACTACTTTAATTATTTTCCAGAACTTTATTTTTTTGGGAAAACTTCAAATACCGTCTATGTAGTTTTGCACTTTCTCACTTTAGTTATCCTGTGGTTTAAAAGTGTATTACTTTTGTACCATGTGGTTTTATTTTTCACTTTTTATTATCTCTTTCTATTATTTTTTTCGTTAAATCAGTGACAAAGTTAAAACTAAAGGATACTGACGATAAACTATGTGTGGTATCTGTAAGTTTTTTGTATTTGATTTAACGAAAAGTTAACGGAAGGGCCGACGAAAAGAGAAAAGTAAAACCACATAATACCAAATTGATACAATTTAAAACATATGATACTAAAGTGAGAAAGTACGAAACTACAGGAGTGGTATTTGAAGTTTACTCTATTTTTTTATTCATGTATTATTACCTGAAGAATATGTAAAATCAATGGAACAATATAATGAATAAATAGCATCAACAGTTGGTACATACATAAAGCTGTTAAAATCAAATTTAAAAAGAAATCAAAGCTTTGAAGCAAGAAAGGAAGGAATGAAATAAAACAACATATATGTAATGTCCATTACCATTACAAAGAGATGCCCACCAAGATAGTAGACCTAACAATATAAGCAATACTTAAAAAAGAGAAGAGAAAATAATCGTAAATCCGAGGTCTTATATACCTCAAAGTTGAAGAATGAGCTGTTGGGAAAAACTTTATGATCTTTTATTACAATATTCTTTAAGATCAATTCGAAAATTCAATTTCAACTATAAAAAAATTCCTCAAAAAAATTAAACAAAAATATTGGAAAGATAAGGTTTAGATAAGACCCGTGGATATATCGAGGCGTGTAGAGCACTGTTCTAGAAGATAAATTGTCCATCTACGTGCGAGGCTTTCTACAATTACTCCTAGCGATACAACGACCACGTTCTATTCCGTCGGCACACTTCCAAGGTAGCACAAGACGAACCCAACAAGCTTAAGATCAAGCAAAAAAAAACTCGGCGAAAACTCAGAAAGCAAGAAAAGACGACAGGCTTTAGGTATGCTCGGGTTATTGATTAACTCGTGCAACCTCGCCCCCATATTTATAACCAAGGTGTAACGACCTAGCACACTAGCAATAATAACTCGTTGGGCCCAACCACCGGCCCAAAATGCTTAAGCCCAGTTATTATTACTAGTGTTTAAGTTTTTTATAAACCCAATGACAATATTTTTCCCATCCGATGTGGGACTATTGGGGTGGATTGTCCCATCTGATGTGGGACTAGATCACCAGGCGATGTGAGACTCATCTCGTTAGCCCGTTATCCAGACCCTGGCTCAGTCGAGACTCACCACACATGTCCAGCTGGTGAACTGGCTCTGATACCAAATATAACGACCCAGCCCACTAGCAATAATAACTCGTTGGGCCCAACCACCGGGCCAAAATGCTTAAGCCTAGTTATTATTACTAGTGTCTAAGTCTCTTATAAAGACAATGACAACCTCATTCCCATCCGATGTGGGACTATTGGGATGTCACACAAGGTGAGAATCTTGCTTCAACGCGTCAAATCCGTGTAGAACAAGATAAGCCTAAGATTACACGGATAAGGATTAGGATTAGGAAAAGATAAAGATAAGGATTAAAATAAAGGTAAAATTGATAAAATAAAAATAAAATAAACCGGATGTACGGACCCCCCGGGCGCCGCCGCCCGGCTCGTGCTCGTGCTCGTGCCATGCGTGTATTTAACGAGAGCATAACTATCATTTTCTTCCAAGCAACTAGCTTGAGAACAAGCGAATATATAAAAACAACAAACACTATTTTCGTTTCCAATGCGGACTAAACATCACACATGAAAATTCACGTTGGGCTTCCAAGCATTAACAATTATTGGGCTCCTCAAGTTGTTTTAATAAGTTTTAAATCACAAAACCCAATAAAAACCCAATATGAGCTCTATTCAATTGAACTAGTGCATTCAATCTATCATCACCTCTAGTACAAAGTATTAGGATTTAGCTATCAACATCAAGATGCATGATACTTAAAAAATAAAAATAAAATATCAATAAAAAAGTGCAGACTGCAGAGCCAACATGGAAGAATGTATAGATTTATCTAATTTGACATGCTAAAAGCATTCTATCCATCATTAGCTCATTACCTTATATAGCATCATAAATCTATTTTAATTTTGGCGAACGATGAAAGAAAGAGATAAAAAATCATATAAAGCTGATGACTCAGCACCGTATACGCTCCCGACAAATCCTTTACCATGCTTTTAACACAAGTAGCGAGGAGAATTTTAAGCAGGCAATAAATAGAGAAGGAGAAGGAAAATTATCAGATATACGGAGATTAGCAAAAAGCAACGATAACCTCAAATAGTTTAGTAAAAGCAAAAATATGTTCAAATATTACTGCAAAATCAAATAATTAAGCAATAATAAATTCAAACTGCACTTCAAAATCAGGCGAAATAATAATAAAGAATTTAATTACGCAAGAGCCCCGCCAACTAACAGTACTACGTACCAGTGGAAGCTATATATATGGTATTAAAACATTAAGCTATTTTTGCACTACTCAATTTGCCTTGGCATTTAAACCCTCGTCCATGTGTTTGAAAAACACAAACAGCTTAAAGAAGAAGAAGAAGAAGAAGAAGAAGAAGAAGTAGTAGGGTATCTCTTAGAAAGTGTTCCATCAAATACAAATTGCGGAATTTTTTTTTTTCTATCATCATTTATCTTAGAAGTACATAGAAAATTAATTGAGAGTGAAACTGAGGAAGAAACCAAGCAGAACTAATATATATTTAGAAGTGTGTCCCTTACGGTTTTAGCCTTTTCTTCTCCAAACTGAAATAATTATTTCTCTCGTTGTGGGCTAGCTGTTTCCTAATGATTAACAAATGCAAGAGTTGTCTCTGGGCTATTAAGCTTGCTCTTTTTTTATATATATACTAGTGGAGTTCCCGCATTTCGCGGCTGATCGATAATATTCTAGTCAATCAATATATATAATTATTAAAATTTTAAAATTAAAAAATTATAATAAAAAATGCGAAAAAAAATTCAATAGTCTTTTAATTATGCATTATAAAAATTATTTTTTATTAATATTTTTTAACTTTCAGTACTATTTATTGAGTTAAAGTATTCTAAAAACTTCACTTAAAATTTTGATCAAACTTATTAGCTTTAGTATATTCTATAAGTAAAGTTTTTTATTAAAAAGTTCAAATCGAAGGACTTATTCTAAATTATTATATATATCTGGTGTATATATATACCTAGTGTATATTATTATATATATACTTGGTGTATATTAACACCTGGTGAAAAAATTATCATATACACCTGGTGTATATTAACACACTATACACCTTATATTAAAGAATTAATATTTAATAACAAAATTTAATTAAATATATCTTAATTACAAAGTTTAATAAATTAAATATATTCATTGAATTAAATTTTAAAATCTCTATTAAAGCTTTAAAATATATACACTAAGTGTAGAGAATGTTTAAGAGAATGCACTAATAATTTTCAAAATAAGAGAAGAAATCTTTGCTTACATGTGGTGTATACTAATATTTTATTCACCGCAAAAGTATATTATATAATTGATGAAATATCTAATAATTAGTATTAACGATTTTTGTGATGTGATAGAATTGCCAAATTGTCAAATTATATTATTTTATAGATTTTAAAATATTAATAATTAAAAAATAAATTTGATGTATATGATATTTTCGTAGACCGGGTGCATGCAATATATATTGTTGAAGTGGAGAAGGCAAAGAGAGGAGGACACATGTCACTCACTTGGCTTTTGATGTGACCCAACTCTTAAATTATATATCTAAAAGAAGATTTTAAAATATTAATAATTAAAAAATAAATTTGATGTATATGATATTTTCGTAGACCGGGTGCATGCAATATATATTGTTGAAGTGGAGAAGGCAAAGAGAGGAGGACACATGTCACTCCCTTCGCTTTTGATGTGATCCAACTCTCAAATTATACATCTAATAGATAAAATATTAATAATTAAAAAATAAATTTGGTGTATATTATATTTTCGTAGACCGGGTGCATGCAATATATATTGTTGAAGCGGAGATGGCAAAGAGAGGAGGACACATGCCACTCCCATGGCTTTTGATGTGATCAAACTCCCAAATTATGCATCTAATAGATAAAATATTAATAAATAAAAAATAAATTTGGTGTATATGATATTTTCGTAGACCGGGTGCATGTAATATATATTATTGAAGTGGAGAAGGGAAAGAGAGGAGGACACATGTCACTCCCATGGCTTTTGATGTGACCTAACTCATAAATTAGATATCTAGTAGACCAGGTGTATGCAATATATATTATTGAAGTGGAGAAGGCAAACAGAGGAGAACACATGTCACTCTTATGACTTTTGATGTGACCCAACTCTCAAATTATATATCACTCCCATGGCTTTTGATGTGACCCAACTCTCAAATTATATATCTAATAGAAGATAGATAATAAATAACATATTCTATCATTGTAGCACACTAAATTTTAGCAAATTGCAAGGTTCCAGTGTAAGAATAGTATTTTAATCTATTCTGGATGTTTTGAGGGTTTCCTATATGGTACATGCCTGTTTCTGGAGCTTATTAGACTCGAGAACAGGCTTTCAGCATCAAAATCTGCAAAGTGCAGATTTCAAAGCTTGAGTACCGGTACTGGAGATTGGTACCGGAACCCCATAGCGTGCCAGAGAATAGCTGCTCTTGGGTTTGCAATTTGGGATATTGGGTACCGGTACTGGTGTTGGGTACCGATATTGGAGTTGGATATCGGTACTGCGTCGCGCGGGTACCTGTACACTATTAAACCTGAAGGTGTTGCGCTTGGATTTTGTTTGGCTGAGGGCCGAGTACCGATACTCTTCCTCGAGTATCGGTACGCAGTGCAGAAAAACTGCAGTTCGTATAGTTTGTAATCTTTGGGCTTTGAGGGGCTTAAGTGGATATTGTTACATGGTGTATAAATAACCCTTCATCCCCCTTTTTCCCTCAATGGGCTGAGGCTTGCGAGAGAGAGAGAATAGAGGTGAGTTCTTCCCCCTTCTCTCTAGAATTTCTCCTCTAAACCCTTGGATTTTTGAGAATTGATCTCTTTTCTTCCTTTCAACCATGAATGCTTGCTCCATGCAGCTTGGAGTTGATGGGAGGAGCTTATTGATGGATCAAACTTCAACCCTAGCACATCATGCCTTAAGTTGAAGCTTGTTTTGAGGTTAGAAACTTTCTCTTACTCTTTATTTAAGATATTTGCAAGAGATTTGAGAGAAAGTCTAATTTTTGAAAAACTATGATTCATTTTGGGGTTTTCCAATTTTGAGCTTTTGGAATGGAATTGATGAGTGTAGAACACTCTTATAGGTTGGATTTGAAGCTTCTTAGCTTCGATTTGGATTTTAGACAAGTTCCACTTGATCAAAGGTAATTTTCACCATTTTATACTTGATTTTTGGTAAATTTTATATGATGTTCGTTCGAAACTTGTAACCCTTTGGAAATTATTCTTAGGGTTCTAAAAGCTTGGTCAACAACTTCGTTCGAAGGAACGAAGGGGTTCGAGGAGTATCTGGTAGGTTTGACCTCACCAAAATGGGTGGACTCCCTCTATATCTCCTATAATGTTATAGGACTCAATTTGTTGCATAATCATGCTATGCTTGTCATGATAGAGTTTTTCGATGCTTGAGATACATATGTTATGTATGATATGTTGCATACTTTATGTAGTAGAGACAATTTGACATATATATGATTGGCACACTCTAGTTAGCAGAGGTAAGTGGCATGCTCTATTTAGTAGAGGTTAAGTGACATATTTGTTGTTGAATAACACGTTGTGGTATATGTTGTATCAAATTGTCACACCCCCAATAATCCCACATCGGATAGGAATGGGGATGTGATTGGGTATATAAGAGACTTAGACACTAGTAATAATAACTGGGCTTAAGCATTTTGGGCCGGTGGTTGGGCCTAACGAGTTATTGTTGCTAGTGGGCTGGGTCGTTACATTTGGTATCAGAGCCGGTTCATCAGCTAGAAATGTGTGGTGAGTCTTGGCTGAGCCAGGGTCTGAAAGACAAGGTGATAGGCTACGCCGGAGTCTGAATGACAAGTTGACCAGCGATGCCAGGGTCTGGATGACAAGGCTAGCGAGACAAGTCTCACATTGCCTAGTGATCTTGGGCTGTGTGTGTGATTGGACTAACGAGGATGTCAGGGCCTTAATAAGGAGAGTCTGTCACACCTCCAATAATCCCACATCGGATAGGAATGGAGATGTGATTGGGTATATAAGAGACTTAGACACTAGTAATAATAACTGGGCTAAAGTATTTTGGGCCGGTGGTTGGGCCCAACGAGTTATTGTTGCTAGTGGGCTGGGTCGTTACACAAATCCATTCTATACAAATGAAGACATGCATGCTAGAGATGAGTAGTAATGACATATGAGACATTACGTGACTAGTGGATCTAGAGGGATCAAATCTTGAATGCTATAGATTGTGACGGTCATAGAAGATGGCAAAAGTGAACCTTTGCATGCTAATGACATAATGTAAAGCCCTCGTGCTTTATTGAAAATGACACTGAAAAATTATTCCTCTTGCACTATAGTGGAAATAGCATATGTTGGCATATGGGCGAAACCCGTTAGGTTCATGAATGAGTCATAGAACCACCCCCAATAGAATGAATGAAATGTGGACCTTAGTGTGCTTGAGACATGTGACATATTGGTAGAGACATACCATTGAGCTAATTGATAATTAAACTTGACATACATGTTGTGATACCCGACCTTGAGTCGTTGTTGAGATTCAATGTTTTAGACATGATGATTGGGGCCGATTGCCTCGGATTGGACGCTTACGATCATGCTTGCAGGCCATTGTGCTCATTCGCATAAGCTTGTGAGGTTCGCTCCCCACAAGCCGGCACTTCGGAGTTAACCTACGCGACACAAGCTCACCCGTGCAGGATTGGGTGCCGAAATGGGATGTCGTAGGGGAAGCTCATTCCTAGAGGGGGAATGTTGACTACCACGGGGCCATTAGGCACGGCGCAAGCCGGACTACACTTGTGTAGGTCTTGAGGAATTGAACTATGACACTCAAAAGTTAAATAAACTTGACTTTATGATAGACCTACTAGTGAGTTGATACCCTTTGACACTAGTTGATGCATACCTAATAGATGGACATACTAGTAGTTGGTTACCCTATGTTGCAACTCGATCATTCATAGTAGTAGGATACTCCTGTGGGACATTGTTGCATTGTCAACCTTAGTGGTAGCAACCTACACTTGTGACGTTAAATATAAAAGGGTAGTTTTATGATGACTATAACAATATGATGTCAACGATAATGTGAGACTTGTACTATAATAATTGTCCATAGTTTAATGTAGACTAGCATTTTTATGTTGCATACACAACTTATGCATGTAATTGTAGGCAAGGAATCCATATACATGTTATAGACATTCCATGTAGAGGCATGATATAGTTGAAACCATTTTATTATTTGCTGCATTTACATTATACACTTCTCGTATCATATCTATGTCTGAGTTTACCTAGTGGTGTATTTCGCCACTCTCAGCGGCTTACCCACTGGAAACTATTGTTTAATAGTTCTTACCCTCATTGATTGATTGTTTTTGTTTCAGAGCCTTCCGCAGCGGGAAAGGCTAGGGATCATGGCGAGGGGGCAGCGACTAGCTAGAGCCTCACGATGTTCTGATAGATGAACCCATGAGATTATTTTATTTGGTTTAGTTCAGTAGAGTTTATTGTACCCTATGTGAGATTCCTTGTATTCATGTTGTTTCCCTTGATCAAATTATTGTAATCTTGAGATGAACTAGTTGTAGAATTTTGTATCTAGATGTTGTATGTGATGTTCTTGTTCTTAACTCTGACCATGTTTAGATCGATCACACTAATTTCTCTCTATGATTATGTAAACCGCCTTATATACATTGGGGTTTTTTGGTGCTCAGTGCACACACCCTGGCGGGCCTTCGTGTAGCCCGGCCGTGACAATCATTATTTCTCAATATTAGCTTGTTGGACATCTCCCGACAAATTTTTATTGCTCTTCGCAAATTAATTCAAAATATTTAAGTTTGAAAACTAAAACAGTTCAAAGACAAAGAGGTAAAGCATTTGAATTAGATGCAAAAATAAAAGAAAGCATGTACAGTGAGGCATATGCAGCATCGCTGGAATTACATGTTAGTCACTAATAAATTGGCATTTTAATAAATTAAAATATAAAGCTAGAGAATAGATGACCGGTTGCTCATATTTGGCTAAATGACTATAATATATCAGCTCCAAACCTCAAAGTGTTGGTTTTAAGCAATTTCTATTAGAACACTAGTTAAATCAATAATACAAATTACAACATATAAAGAAATAATCTAAACCATTTGACAACCCAAACTCTCAATTCATTATGTCTGCGCGAACTGAACCGGCCCCCGTAGGGTGTTTCTAGGCGAGTGGTCATTCATGGTAGAGGTTTAAATTTGTATGAATTTTACTTTGAAATCAGGATTATAGGTTCATGTTTTCCAACAGACTCAAGAATCTGTCTGTTAATTACCTCACACTTCGTGTTAACGACCCTCGATTAAGAGACCAAATATAATGCTGATAATAAAAGAGCAAAACAGACAAATGAAATTTTATTGATATGATTTTGCCGTTTACATGGCTTAAGCAGGGGCATACCCCACTGTACATGAATTTTATCAACTAAATACTCAATTAAACAGTCGTTGAAGTTTTGATGCTCAGTTTAATGACATGGCGGTCAAGTTTAAGTTTTGATCGCTCAGTTTAATGGCTGGTGGTCCGAGTTCAAGTTTTGATGAA
>NC_033641.1:6806138-6842127 GCF_001540865.1 Ananas comosus
ATGGAACCAATGAAAAATTAATATATCAGTAAAAAAACATAAATATGCTCCTGGTTTTCTTTTTCTTTTCTTTTTTTTTGGCTGAGCTGGCTTAAGTATGCGCGGCATCATGCGACAAAAATTTCAGCACAAGAAAGGTCGATCCCGCGATCATCTGCAGCAGAATCAATTAGACCGTGATCACTACTGATATGCAACAAGCTCACGGGACTTCCAAATTTCATTCAGACTCTGCCATTAGTTAGAGTGAAGAAAAATAATTGTTATCCCCAGTCGCGAGAATCCGACCACAGCGCACAATAATTAACTAGATCATTAAAAATTTAAATTGCCAAGATTTGATAAATGGCATAGATGTGTTCAACAGAAGTACCAAATCACTTCTGGCCTCACAAAAATAAGTAATCTACTAGTACCCCAACAGATCAGAGCGTTCAAGCTCCACCACAGATTGACAGGATGCATGCATGTGCCGAGCAACCGCCAAAAACATGAGAAACACTATTGTGGTAGCGTCCCCAATGAAATATTTCTTGCTAATATTTGGTTCAAAATGGATGAATTTCCCATGCCGTTTTGCTCTTATAAATAGGAATCATAGTTATAATTCGGCATTTGACAAAAATCGGTACGAATATAATTAGAATAAAACTGTATTTTTAATCTTTAAATTCGTTGAAACATTAACAACTTAAACAAATAGAAGTCCACCATTATGTCGCGAGTTACGTAATTTATACAAAAATTATATCTTTTACCAATTAAAAATTCGGATTCAAAATTCAGCTACTTAATTAAAGACTTTTTTTCTAAATTTATGCTTAGTGATAAATTCTAAGCAATATAAAAATAGAGAGCTACAAAATAATAGATTAGAAAAAAAAAAAAAAGAAATAGCATAAGTTCATTTTATCTCCATTTCTAATTTTTTCATGACCCATAATATTCCGGAAGTCCTTAAAGTTTTTAAAATTCGGCAAATAATATTTGCGATAATCTCAGGCAATAATTGGAATACTGACGAGAAGGATTTTATTCCAAAAGTTCTGTGCATCTTTTTTTTTGGCCAAAGTTGTTCAGCATATGCACAATTATTATTACGGGCCGAATGAAATAAATGTTAGCCAAAACTTTTACTTTTATTTTGATTTTTTGGGATAAATCAGCATATGGACATGTTTTATTTGGGTTTCAAAAATTAGTGAATAAGTTGCGCGGAATTTAACTAATTATGGCTACCAATAGTGTAGATGTATGCCCTAAAAGTCATCTCAGGCTGGCACATGAATCTTTTTTAGGAATAAATTTATTTAATTTGAATATTACGAATAAATTTAATATTTTTTCATTCATGTTATGATATGTGTCATGAATCCATCAAAGCCATATCTAAAAGATCCGAAGACATGTTTCTTGAGGTTGAGGATATTGAAGACATATGTAAGTGGTGGCTTAGTTCCTAAATAAGCCCAATCGTGCCGATCATCACTGGGATGGATGATTTGATCCAGTGAATTGGTGCACAGATCACTTCCTTATGGGAAAGAGTCTCTAGCACAATGTGAGGATATTAAAGCAAAATGTGAGTTGTTGTTAGAGAATAAGAGTACCCGAGCGTGACAACCGTGAGAAAGTCACTTCGATGTCTACTCACTCGTCAGGTGACTTACTCAACTATTGCAGTACTAGTACGCTCCTTTGGGCCAAACGACTTGATTCCTAGTCATTCAAATCCTTGCGGGTGCAATGTTGGCTAAAGTAGGTATGTTGTAGTAGTGTATTGCATCTGTATGGAATAATATATCTCTTGGTAGTTAGCGTTAGATTACTGTGATTTATTGACGCGATGTTTAAAAGATCTTGGCTAAGACAGAGTTTCAATAGCGGAAAAATTTCAATATAAAACTCGAGTACGATAAATTTAACATATCTGATTATAACATACGGATTTTGATATAAGTAAAAAATAAATAAAAATAATGTGAAGATACTATTTTTTATTATTGGAACTGATAGAAGCAAAGATGTAGTTTGAAATACCTGCAATGACCTGTGCTGAAATCGAAATAAAAACAGAAAATTTAGAATTTTCTGTGAGAGACGGGGCTGACATTTTAGCAGAAAATGCACAGTGTCAGAAAATTATGAAAACTGGAGAATATGTCAAAATTATTTTTATGAGGCTAGATTTAGAATTTCATACCATTCTGACACCCGAAAGGTGGAAAATAAAATCCGACTACTATCTGCTAGAGATTACAGTTCGGTAAAGCTTTCGGTGATCAAATGTGATCGAAACTGAAAGATTAAAATTTCTTTCGTTAAGTTAAGTAAAACCGAGCCTGACTGTCAAATTTGAGCGTAAACGGATATTCAGAAGGGCTCCAACGACTCTGAACTGCTAAACTGAACTGGAGATGCAAGTTGTACTGTGTGAGAGGGGGTTTTGTGCAATTGTTACAGCACTTATTTGTGGCTGGCTGCATGCGCACACAACACACACCCGCACACTTCTTCTCCCCTTCCCTCACACTTGCAACCAAGAGGGATCTCTCTCTATCTCTCTTGAAGGTGGAATTAAGAGATGAATTTGGTGGAGATTGAAGCTTGAAGATGGATTTTCTTCTTCATCATCTTCTTCCTCTCTATTGGAGTTAGCTTGAGAGGTAAGCTTTGATGCCCTTTAATGGTCGAATTTTAGGGCTTCAATTATATGCTCTAAGAATGAATTTAGTGGAACTCCTAGATGCTAAATAGAGAATTAATGCTTGAATTATGAAGTTAAATGGTGATTTCTTGCATAGTTGTAACCTAGGGCTCCAAAGTGAAAATTTTGCTAGTAGATGGGTTTAATCTCAATTGACCCTCCGTAAACCTAATTGCTAGGTATTCTGATGCGTTGGCGGAGTCGGTTCGGCGATTCGTCGAGCCTACGCGAAGTTATTGAAGAAACGGCGTTTTTTGCTTCGTTTCCGCCTGGAGGGCCGAGGCGACGTCCAAAAATCATGAAATCGGAATCGTGGGCCCGTGGCAACTAAACGTAGACCTTTAATTTCTGGATCGTGGATTGGTGGCCGTTTGGGTGGTCGCGCGAGAGTTCGGGCTGAACCGGGTCACGGGTGCCGTGGGAGGTCGATTGTAATTGACTACGAGCAATCGGAGAGTAAGTTAAGGTGGGTTGTGTTTACCGAAGCAACCAGGTCGCCCCGCATGTCAAAGCGGAATATGAATTTTTGTTGATGCATATGTATGTACATACGGGCATGTTAGCATTATGTACATGTATGCTAGTGGGTAGAATACATGCTAGTGATAATTGCATAATAATGCAATTATCACTAGCATACATGTACATAATGCTAACATGCAGTTTCGACCGAGATTTTGGCAGCATAGTTAAACTCTCTGTTGACTATGTTTTTGTGTGCAATTTAATTACAAAAGCACTCGTTAAGTTTTGGGAGAAAACGAGTTAGAACGGAGATTCTACGCGATTTCCAAGTTTCACTTAAAGCGAATAGTAACTTGGTTTTCCGGAGAGCTCAATGCGTAGAGTTGGCTTCAGGCTCGTATCGGACTCCGTTCATAGCGATCCAATAGCTCGTTTCGACCGGTTCAGCTGTTCTAGGACTAATGGCGCTGACGGATTTTGAGTTTGACGCATGGATTTCGAGGAAATCCAAAAATACGTGTTTTATATGTATTTGTGCGTCATCTTGGCCTTTTGGTGAGAAAGCGGATTTCGTCGCGAATCCGTGATCGATCAAGGTGAACCAAAATCCTAGCTTTGTTGTCTCCGTCGTGCTAATCGCACTGGCGTGATCCGTTTGCAAATCTGACGGACGGATCTACGGAAATTGCCCGTTGATCGAGAAGAGGTCGATGATCGCAAAACGGTATTTTCGCAAAAGTCGCGACATTTTATGTACCGTTTTGTATGAGATCGCACGTAGAGGGGTATTCTTGCGTTGTACACGCGCTGTGAGGGACTCAGTACTAAATACTGAGGTTTGGTGGGCTAACTCGCAAATTGCACCTTGTATATATGCTTGTTTTAGGGTTTGCACTAAGAAAACGCTAAAACTAGCCCGAGCTAAACGCCCAACCGCCTCCCTTGGTTGCCCTGCCCTTGCTGCACCACCCCCAGCCACCGTCGACCGAGCCCCGGCCGGCCAGCAGCAACCGCAGCCTTCCTCTCCATCTCTCCCTCTCTATTTCTCTCTCCACCCCTCTGTTCTTCTCGGGTTGGAGCCTTGGCCGAGGCTGCATTGCCTCCCTGCACCTTGCCGGCGTCGCCCCCGTGCCCTGGCGAGCCTCCCCGCCGACCGCCGTCGCCTCTGCACGCCGCTGCTGCCGCTGCTGCATCCTGCGCCCAGCTTGGCCTAGCCCAGGCCAAGCTGACTGTGCGGCCTCTTCTCCGCACCGCAGCCGCTTGGGTCGCTCCTGCGGCCTTCCCGTGGGCCTCACCGACCATCCCGGCCGGTCGCCGCCGCCCCTGCGGGCCGTCGCCGCCGTCTCGGCCAGCCCGCGGCCACCCCTAATCTGTTCGGGCCGAGACCACTTTGTGAGCACTCCCTCACATCGCCGCCACCCAGAACCACCTGTGCCGCCTTCCGTCGACCTCAGGCCACCCTCTGCCGCCGTCCCTGAGTGCCCTGGCCGCCACTGTGGCCGCAGCTGCTTTGGAACCCGAGGCCTTGCACGTGCGGGCTCAAGTCTCTCCACCGTCGCCGCCGCCGCTCCTCGCCGCCAACTGAGGTGAGCACCACACTCCTCACCTCCCCCGCATCCATTCCTGGCCTGCGCGCACCACACCGTGATGCCGGAAGCCGGCCGGAGCAAGCTTGCTCCGGCCAAGCCCGAAATAGGGCTATTCCTTGTTCCGAGCTTTCCGAGCCTCCCCGATCTCTATGGAAGGGAGCACGATGATCGTGGCAAATTGCTGATCATCGTGCTCACCTTAGTTCTGTCGAGGAGACTCCGTTCCGCTGTTTCGGCATTGTCGACCCTGTAGATCCTTTTTGGCTGCTGTTGCGGGTTTGAACGCACTTTGCCGGTGATCTGAGGCTGTTCCGATGCCTCTGGAGGTGAGCACGGTGATCGTGGATCAGTGCTGATCACAGTGCTCACCTTATTTTGGATCAGCGGATGTCGTATCGTTCTGTTTGGTGCGTTTTTCCCCGACTGCGCGATGTTCGCAGAATTTTCAGGTTGCTCCCGCGCTTCCCACAGTGAGCTGTTGCGCTCCAGACCATGAACACGGCCTCCAGCACGTCGAGACCTGTCAGTACGTGTCTCGGCGGAACTTAGAAGTCCTCAGTTTGTGAGAACGAGTCATAGAAGTCGCCCGATTTACATAAAATGATGGATTTTATGTAAACATAGGGACTTTTATGCATTTGTACACCTTGTGGCTACTGTGCGCAGTGTGTTGGTGTGTGTGGTGACCTTCGGACTGATTGTCCATGATCTAATAGCTTTTGCGGAAATCGAAAAGTCGATTCCGGGTTGTTTTTCGACGAAATTTGCCGAAAGAACGCGGTTTCGGTTCAAATTTCTTCCGACGTGGTTTGATTATCCTGTAAATTATCGCTGAGCCTTGTTGGCCGGTCACCATCATCATTTTATGGGTTCAGTGATGATGGGTGAGCGACGGTGGGTTCCGGTGTCGAAATAGACACTTTCGGAAATCCGGATTCGTACAATTATCCGGCGATAATTGTGTAGTGGTGTTATCTTGTGTTTGCTGTGAAAACATCCAAATCGGAGTGTTTAGGGGTAGCAGGTGACTCGTGGCACGAGTCGGTGAGTTTCGGGACACTTAGTGGGTCCCGACGGCGTCCCGCTGTGATTTTCGGGACTTCCAGTAAGTTACGATGATCGGTTTTGGAAAACCGATTCGGGGATCTGTGTGGGGGTTTGTGAGATAGTATACTTCAGGTGAGTAGGTTGGTTACTGACCCGTTGGATATTCGTAGGTCCGGTCGACTTGTGCGTACCCAGTGTTTCGACGCGACAGTGACACATGGGTGCTTTGAGCTGGTAGTCGGTGAGATCGTTTCACCCTTCCTCTGTTCTTTCATTCAGTATCGTAGTCTCTACATGTCAGTTGTTTATTTATCGTTGCTTATCGTATTCCGTTGATTGCATTTGTATAGTTGTGGATAGACATGTCACTACTACAGATATAAGATTTAGTGGCGACAAATGTCGCCACCAAAGCCAAAATTGTCGCCACGAAAAATATTTTGGCGGCGACAATTCGTCGCCGCATGCCGCCGCCTATAACCCCGTCGGTAAAACTATTTGGTGGCGACAAAATGTTGCCGCTGAAAGTTAGATAATTAGCGGCGACAACCTGTCGCCGCGAAAAATTAGAGAATTAGTGGCGACATGATGTCGCCGCTAAAAGTTAGAAAATTTAGATAATTAATGGCGACATTTTATCACTGCTAAATATTTGGAGCCGACAATTTATCGCCACTAAAAGTTAGATAATTACCTACGGGGCCTAGTTATATGGTGGCGACTATTGTCGCCACTATTTTTCTGATCGAAAATTATTTTTTGAGAAAAAATAATTGGTAGTAATAGATATTATTGATTTAATATAAATTGCTAAAAATAATCTATAATTATAATAATTTCTCATTCTTAAATTTTAACCTTTAATTTCAATTTAATCCTCTCAGAACAAAATTAAACCCAAACACTATGGCTCAAACACCTTAGAACCAATATATATTAAATCTAATTGAATCTCTATAAGTATTTAATCATAAAATAAATCCACACAAATAAGTAAGACTGAATCAAACTTTAAATGTAAAAAAGTGCATAAATAATCATATAAGGCAAATAAAAAAGACTGAATCAAACTTTAAATGTTAGAGTATCATTGCATTGTCACCTAATACACCCAACACAACCAAAAAACAAAACACAATAATAGTGTTTTTGTCATTTCTACATGCTATTAAATGTAAAGTTTTCAAAATATGTCAAGTTTACTTAAACTTGATTCAATACATCGTCAAAATACTGCTAAAATTTTTCTCGCCACCACCTCTTATAAATCTGCAAATAAAAATAAAGAAAAATTAGCAAGTCCTCCAACAATTAAACCTGCAACAGAAAAGTGACAAGCTTACCATCTTTTCCACTATAAGCAACATTCAAGATTAATTCAGAAGCCTAGTTACTTGACAACAGTATTGCACAAATACAAAAAATGGAAAGTACCTCAAGCAGGGTAACCTAAAAATTCTAAATTATGAAACTTAATCCAAATAATAACTATTATTCCTGCATTTTTCTACTTAAAAAATGCATCATCAAACAACACTGCACCTTGAATCGCCACTTATAGTTAGGACAAGTCATTGAACAGAGCTAATGGAATTGTAGTGGGTTCCATCAGACAACTTTACCTTTACCGTCTACATTTATCTTGTGCTTCCAGTTATATGGAGACTCTTTTCATAAGTAACGAATAGTTCCTAAGTTGTGCCAGTTGTGATCTGGAGTAATGATTCTCTTAAGCATCTTTCCACGCCGAAAATTTTTTCGGAAAAAAAGGTCAGCTTAGAAACAAAAAGAGGAGCTTGCAGTTCATTGTCTTTCTTGTCCCAAGAATCATCATGCACTACCTACAAAAGAGAAAAAGAATAAAAGTTAAAACAATGTAAACGTAAATCATGCAAATAGATTTTGAATAATAAAGCAAATAAGCAACTCATAAAAATCCCTGATGATTTCATACATCTCATCAGCACTCTCATATTCAAATAGTTTAGAATTCATTCGCATCAAAAAGATTAAGAATGCCTAACAAGTATTTAAACATACAGGAACTGAATTGGAAATTCTTTTTATTAATAAAAAGGACAAACTTTTTGCAACTTGACAAAGAGTTCATTAGCGTTTAACATCAAAGTCAAAATCAAGAGGACAAATCAAAAAAGCAAAGATAGAAAAAATTACAGTGTTTAACATCAAAATTAAAAGCCCAACTAGCTCGAGCTCAGGTCTGTTGAGATCCAAATCTTAACCTGCCTTAAAAATGGAGCTTCGACACGAAAACAAACTAAGTTGGAACAAATGGCTGAAGTGAAAACTTTCTACAAGTTCAGGGACTAGATTACTTGAGTATATACAGTGAGAACTGAAGTGAAGTTCTCCACGAATTGTCATGCAAAAATTTATACGTGAGAACCGCATGATGCTAACGAAACAACAGAGGTTAGAGACGCAAGAGTCAAATCAGTATGATGAACAATCATTCTGTATTCCATCGTTCAAAACAAGAACATAACATGTTGTTTTTCATTTTGGGAAATTAACAAAGAAAAATATTTTTGCCCACATTAAAAAAGTGGTAATAAAAGTTAGACCTTCCAAAGGCTTGTCGAAGTTGTTGAAGCACATAATTGTCAGTTTCTAGGCTACTGCTGACCTTCAACTGCAGAAGCACTCGTCGCCGATGTTTTTGGTGCTTCTGATTCAGCGCAAGCCCTCAATACCGCCTCATTCTGCAATAGTTTGTTGCACATTTAAGTTCATAGATTATTATAATTTGAAGACAATTTTCCAAAATTACACATCATGAAATCACTGCTGCACAACGAAAAGTGGTCAAAAAATGTAAAAGGAACGGAGAGAAAAAGTAGGAGGCAGCTCTGTTAGTAGGCAATTTTGTCGTTGGTTACGAGGTTGTCAAATTCAATTGGTGATATCCTATTCTATTCCTTAATGTCTTACACCTAACTTTAGTCGCATACCTACCCAAAGTAAATGGGCATCAGCGATTGTTAATTTGTGACTTATTAAGTAACGTGATGATTATATGGCTTGGTTTCTTGACCTCTTTTCTAGTACTTGCCACCAACCTGTATACTGTACTAATTAACATGTAACAAATAGTTGGTGGAGATAGTAAGGCTCCAGCTGACAATAAGTGTACTGGCTTCAACTAAATCATTTCCTCTGCTTTTGCAAAATGGAAAGAGCGTCCATTTGTAGAGCTCTGGAGTTATCACTCGTGGAAGCTTAGTAGTTCCATTACAACTTATTAAATGCAGCTTCAGTAAAAGTTACACAACAAATCATTTTACTAGAAGCAAAAAAGAGTTAGAAAATTAAAATGGTATCAGTAAACCACAACCAGAATCAAGCATTGGGGATGATATTATATATGAAGAATGGACATAGCAATCAGAATGACAAAGTGCTTGTCTAATGTATTCATGACATAACCTTTAAATGGAAGAGCTCACAAGGTGACCACAAGACCAACATAGTTCTATGGTTCTAGATAAGGGGCAGTTAGAAACTCTTCAATTATAAGAACAGTTTACAATTTGACAACTTAACTAAGAAAACTATCAATATGATGGACGGGCAGAGCTACTACAGAAAAAATAAAGGAATTACTATCCAGCTTCAGCACGTCCAACAACACTGCAGGAAGGGATAAAGAGGAAACTCAGTGAATTCTGGTAAAAAATACCACAGAGCAAAATGGTCTGCAAATCTATCTAATTTAGATATAAAATCTAATTAATTTCAATAAATGAATGGAGTATTAAGTAAAATTCAGAGAAGCAACAACATGGATATTAACAAAACTTTGTTCAGTAAATAGACTTGGTAATTACAAATTCACTATCGCCAAAATTTAGAACTGATTTGTAATATAATCAATAGAAGTTCCAACTATAGCAGTAAACGAGCCAAAAGCCTGGGATAAAGAGACATGATGAATGTAAGTTCCCATCCAATAAAGCAAGAACTTCATATAGTGAGCAACCAATACATCAAGCAATCTATTCTAGTTGCAAACAACCCTTAAGTATTAAACTTCCCCTCATTTGTCCAGGTCAATCTTGTCTATATCAAATACATTTCAGACCATGAAGAAAAATTATCCATCTCCCTTCTGCTTCACCATTCCCTTTATTTCCTTATTGCCAAATAACAGAACGCAAAAGTATCAGGAATTTTACAACATCAATCACAGGAAATTTAGATATCTAATTTTTCTTAATATATAAAATTTCTTTTTTCCCCCATTTACTTGGTAATCTGTAAGTCCAAAACACAATAAAATTATAGTGCAAATTATCAAAGATGTCCAGTAATTGCTCCCAATTAATATCATGTTATCATTCAAGAACTCTTGTCCTATGCATTGTGGCAAATACACAATTAATTAGTAAAGAGAGAAATTACTCAAAAAATTACGATAGGGATGGCAACGGCTGCTGCGGCGATGACTGAGAGACAATGAAGCATCCACATGAACTAGCGACCGAGAGGCAACGGGTGAAACAAGCTGCGAGCTAACAAAGGGCGTAGAGTGCAGGGTGACAAGCTGCGAGCTAACAAGCTGCGAGCATCCACCGCCGTCGGGAAGATATCAAGGATGAGCGATCTAGGGTTTGTGGCACGCACCTTTGAAGATGAGCTTCTGGCCACGGGGGAGGATGTTGGTAAGGGGTTGGATTAGGGTTTTGAGGTCAACCTCAAAGGCGGTTCCACCTGCGGGTTTGGCTAGAAGACGGGTACCTGCGGCTTCTAGCCGCAGGGGAGGACGAGGCGGTGCGCGTTTGCCCACGGCGAGGGAGGATGTTGGTGAGGGGTTGGAAGCCGCTCGTGGGGGTGCTGGAGGACGAGGCGGCGCAGCTATGGAAGCTCCCGATGAAGACCACAGTGGCGAGGCAAAAGGGACGAAGATGGGTAAACTTGCAGAGAGAGAGAGAGAAAGAGTAATAGGCAATGTAAAATTTTATTTACAGCTGTAATTTTATTAAAATTTTTTTTATGTTAAAAGACAATAAAGTCCCTAGGCCTTATGTAATAGATGTTAAATAAGTGAGGGTAAAATTGTCATTCTGAAGGAATGGGTTGGTGAGTGGCGAAAAAAAGAGAGGGAAGTTCTGGCGCGCTTCATAAGGATATATCGCGGCGACACCTTGTCGCCACCATTTTCTACGCAATGGCGGCGATAAATAAATGTCGCCACCATTTCCTAAGAATCAGTGGCGACAAATAAATGTCGCCGCCATTTCCCAAGAATCGGCGGCGACGAAAAAATGTCGCCGCCATTTCCTATGAATCGGCGGCGACAAATAAATGTCGCCACCATATTAAATACATTGGTGGCGACAGTGCTTGTCGCCACCAAAAAGTCGCCACTAAATATCCCTTTTGTTGTAGTGTGTAGAGCAAGCTTGCATTCGTATATTGCATCTCTGTGGACCTTGGGTCCAGGCAACACATCGACTCTCTTGTCTTGTGTTTTGATCTGGTTGATCGTGGTTCGGTGTTGTACGCCCTTGCACCTGGCTTCGGCCAGGGTACCGGTCTCTTTTTGCCGGTTTTTGTTTTGAGCATACCAGTATAATTTAGTCACAGCACTGTGTATTCTAGACACCAGGTTGGTTTGGCCACCATCCAAAGGGTGTACGTATCCGGATAGGTCGTCGGTGACGTATGAATAAGTTTACAGTGTTTGCTCTATGACAGGCAACGCTTGAAGTCTGTGGACCAATATAGCAGTATCAGATTGGGTTTGGTTTTAGACTATTCACCTTTGAGGCATCTGATCAGTTGAGTTTTTGGTTACAGTAATAGTTTCATTCTTGCTCAGTTATTATCCTGTTTCTATTACTACTGTAGTTGCTCTTATATCACATCATATTCATATATGTAGTTCTGTTTCATATCAGCATATATATACTTGTTTATCTATCTCCTTTGGTTTCCGGTGATTACGGCTTGCCTTCGTGGCTCTGTCGTACCCACTGGAAAACCATGGTTGCGGTTTCTCACCCCCAAATTCCCCAGGTGATTCGGGCTTGGAGTTGGCACTTGGGCTCGACGAGAGGACGATCTAGCTAGTCTGGTATAGCGACCGTCACCCTGGTTACTTCATTCCTGCTTTTAGTAGTTTAAATAAATGGTTCAGTTAGATAATCCTTTGATTGCTTGAATGTTGTGAACTGGTTTTAGTTGTGGATGTTTTCGTTATTTATGGTTGTGATTGTGGATCTGAGATTGGAGTTTATGGATTCATGGTTCTAGTTTTATGGTTTTTGGTCCTTGGATTTGCGTATTTTACGGATTTATACATCGTGGATTTCTACCCCTCAAGGTAGCTGGTTTTCAAAATAAAGTTTCCGTGTGAAAAACAGTTTTCAAAAGGTTTTCGAATGGTTTTCATGAATGAATGAATTAGATTTTAAAAATAAAGCTTCCGGGTGGGGAGCACTTTTAAATAGGATGATTGTTGTACTGTGTATTGCATCATCCAGCGCCTAAGGAGTGCTTAGAGGCATGCATCATCTCTAAGGATTGTTAGCTATATGAAAATGCATATCATGAATTGGTTGTTGATTGGTAATTGTAGATTGTAGTTGAGATCCTGTTGTATCGTTGGTACGCCGTGCAAATACAAAGGAGACTCTGTCTGAGTGGACGGAGGAACTTTGTATTTGTGGCGGATCTGTACATCGCCTGGGCCAGGTTGAAAAAAAAAAAAAAAAGGCACGTCTTCCGCAACTCTGTTTTCAAAATGGCTTTTAAAATCGGCCCCGGGGCGTGACAGTTCGGGTGGTCGCGCGAGAGTTTAGGCTGAACCGGGTCACGAGTGCCGTGGGAGGCCGATTGCAATTGACTACGAGCAATCGGAGAGTAAGTTAAGGTGGGTTGTGTTTACCGAAGCGATTAGGTCGCCCCGCATGTCAAAGCGGAATATGAATTTTTGTTGATGCATATGTATGTACATACGGGCATGTTAGCATTATGTACATGTATGCTAGTGGGTAGAATACATGCTAGTGATAATTGCATAATAATGTACTGGAAAGTACATGCTAATAAGTAGATGCAAGTGATATGTATGTGTGCATTAGAATGTATGCTAGGTGCATGTAACATTATGTGAGCATGTTAGATAAGATGCATGTGCATATGGACTCGATATGACAAATAGAATGTCAAGTAGATCGAGTGGCATTAACCTAGTGTTAATAAATATAGGTCGGACATAGATGACATTGAACCTAGTGTTAGTAAACATAGGTTGTATTGAACCTAGTGTCATGGACATAGGTTGGATAAGAATGACATACGAACCTAGTATTGATAAACATAGGTCGGGTATGAACCTAGTGTTGTTGAACCTAGGGTGAATCATGAGTGGCATCTAACCTAGTGTTAAAGAACATAGGTTGAGAATGAACCTAGAGTTATCTAAACCTAAGTGTGAGGCATTAACCTAGTGTCGTGAATATAGGTTGTAAATTGGACCTAGAGTTAAAGTAAATCTAGGTTATGTGATTGAGGTATTAAACCTAGAGTTAGTTGGACCTAGGGTGGAAAGTGCATTGGACCTGGTTAGGTCGATAATATAGGGTTTGAGACCAACCCTTGAGTTATGTGAAGTGGATTCCAGAATCCCGAGACTTGTGAGCTCAATAGTTCTTGACCGCGGGTGTATGTGGCATGTTCCTCTCCGACCGGAAAAACTTCGAGGATTGTGACTAAGCAAGAACGGAGAGCGCTAGGGTGTATGTGGCATGTTCCTCTCCCTATCGGGGATCTCGGCTGCGGGTGTATACGGCATGTTCCTCTCCCACCGGGGGATCCCTGACAGCGGTGCACGGACCTTCGGGCAGACCGTTGGGCGATGTAGTTCTTGGCTTGCAAGCTGAGGTGCATGTGAGAGTTCCTTCACCTCAAGCCAGGCAGAGCGCGGATTATCCGCAGTTGATTGACTCGAGGCCGAGTCGGGTGGCTAGCTGGAATAAGGTAGATAGAACCTTGAGGGCTAGTGGTAAATGTGATAAATCTAAGGTAATAGAGACCTTAGAAGCGAGTGGGACTTTAGTTAAACAAATAACTAAATCCACAGTTAACAGTTATTAATAAACAACAAGTAACAAACTAAACTAAGCCATGTGGATCTGAAACATAAAGCCAATCTAACTAAACAGAGATACATAGTAATAAAAGTCAATGATGGATAACTCTGGGCACAACTATCTAGTACCGTTCTCACGCGTCGTCCCGATCCTCACCGCTGGTGTCACTTGAAAAATGGTAGTGAGTGAGAATATGTAAACATGTCTCTCTTTCTAGTGGGTACCGCAAGCCAACAAAGGCGAGCTATATTTACCGGTAAAATCATGAACAGATATCATAAGTAATGCAGTAATAGTGCTGAAAGAAAAATAACTGTAAAGAGAAATACAACTAACCTCTACTGTAATGTACAACAGAATGCAAGTATATATTCATCAACCTCACAGATCATCCAAAAATACCCAATCAAATCCGTCAAGTTAGTCTAAAGACCTAAAGCAATGCCACATCATACTCAACCACCTGGCATATAATCGTAGCAACAGGCCGCTTGGGCTCACAGGTCTGAAATACGACCACTTTTTCGAAAAGGAACACCCTCCTATGGTGGATCAGACCGCTGGTGTACGTAAAATGTACATTGAGTTGTGGCGATCGATGCAATATGTTCAATAGCCAATCGTCAATAAATAGCCGAGAGAAATTCCACAAGAAGTCGCTAACCAATTAGGTCAATCTCAGAGTGTTACCGACCATAAGTTCAACTAATACCAAGTCATGTGATATGCCACTAGAAGTGTCACAGACCACAAGGTCAATGAATGTCAAATCATGTGATATACAAATAGGAGTTTCACCGACCACAAGGTCAAGTAATGTCATATCATGCAGTATACATCTAGGAGTGTCACCAACCATAAGGTCAACTAATGTCAAGTCATCTGCTATAATCATGCAATAGATAACTCGATCACAAGGGAGCACCGCTCTACCACTAAATCAAGATAATATGAAATAGGAGTAAGTGTAGAGCAACAAGCTACAAAGTCAAGTGGTATACGAAAGCTCAATAGTATAAAGTAAATAAAAGGAGATAATAGGGACAGAAGTCGCCAAGCATGCACCGCTTTGTCGACTTCGGATTGAAGCATTCACCTCTACTGTACAATAAAACCGGGTCGTCGACCCTTTACTGATGCTTTCCGCTATCATCCGAATCTATGCACAATCCCACACAAAGCCGTAATTAGCCCAAAATTGCTAATTACCCAAAAGCCTAGGACTCTAAGTGAGTCTAACCATTGAACAATCGGATTTTCGTATTCCGATCGACAGTCAAAGAAAGATCGCTCGATTGTCGCACCGACTTGTCAGAATGTCATCCCAACTCACAAGGTGTTTCGAAACAAGTCCTACATATCATACCTCTCCCACTATCCCAACACATCATATTAATGCTATTGGGGCAGCCGCACGAGTAGAGCGCCAAAACGAAAAATCGGAATCTCGAAAATCATCAGTTTGGCTTCTAGGGTGCCCATTTCGGCACCAGAACCACCTACAGCCTTCTTGCTGCAAGTAGAGGGGTCAAAACTCGCCCTAACACTAACCAATAAGGCTTCTACCCTACTGCAAATAGAAGCAACCTGCGCGACATAAAATTGCGCACAAAATCGCTAGATTTTCGCATTTCGGGGTTTCGTTAAGCCCCGAAGTGTTCCAAAACACTCCGAAGGTCAATTAAATCTCCTTGCCATCTTGAAACACTCACTTTTGGATGTCAAGACAGCTGTTTACCAAGTGGTACGATCTAGAGGCGAATTTCCAAAAATCCACCGTACCGAGTTCCCGAAAATCATTTTAGCTCCGGAACCCACCTAGGGCCCATCGCCGGTCCGTGTTTCGCACCAGCAAGGCCCCAGCTAGCCAACGAGGCTACTCTACTGCTACAACCAGCAGCCAATCCCGCTCCACAAAAATGGGCCAAAATCGCATGTGATATTCACTTAAACAACCATTTTTATGTGCCAAATGCCACAAAATCTAAATTTAGGGATTCCCAAGCCTCGAACATCAAGTTCAAACATCTTAAACCTGAATCATGCTTATTGGGATAGCCACAATGCAAAAAGCGTCGTTGCAGCATTCCACCGAACACTCAGCGCATGATAAATAACATACTAACACAGTGTTTTGAGCCATACCGCAGATTCCACGACTTCAAAATCCAAATGAAGATATGGTCCAGAAGAGCTCGACATTCCGGACACTGTGCTCGCTGTTCAGAGCGAATCCGAGCACCGAGGAGTGCATCGAGGCAAGTTGTCCGCTGAGCCAAAAGTCCTTCGGGGAGCGACATCGTCTAATCAGCAAATAAGTACCAATCAAACCCTGACAAAGATGAGCATGGCAATGTATGAGTGCCTCACAAGGCCGTGCTCACCTGTTGGATGGTCACCGACAGCCTGGGTAGCCGAAAAAAGAGGTGGGGGCCAAACCCAGCCCTACCCGAACGCAACAATGAGCATCAAGGGCTACTATGTACCTGCTAGCATCAGCATGGTACGGAGGCGGCAAGCGCCGGCTAGGAGGAGTCCATACTGACATAGGGGAGGCTGGGACAATAGGTTCCACGGCCAGAGGGGCCTGCGGCGGAAGTGGTGCAATAGCAATGCCGGTTGCAAAGTGCAGCCGACCCTCAAGTCTAAAGAAGTCCGCGTGGTTTCGAGCATCAAGAGGGTAGGGGCAGCCATGGCGGTGATAGTGAGGACGGCCATGGCGGTGCTGGTGAGGTTCACTTGAGCCACCCGTGAACCAGCGGGGCAACAGCGATGGCGACGGCGACCGTGCCCAACTCGAGAGAGAGAGAGAGAGAGAGAGAGAGAGAGAGATCACGTGAAGAAGATCACGCCGCCCACCTCGCTGACCGGATAGGCAGCTGGCGGCGGCGCTGGTCCTAGAGGGGCCTAAGGTTAGGGTTCCAAGCCCCTCCCCCCTCCTCTCATCTCTCTCAATATAAAACATGTATTACACACACACACACACACACACACACACACACACACACACACACACACACCTGGTTTATAGAAAAACTACATGAAAGCCCCTCATTTTTTCCATATTCAAACACCCTACCAGAGCGCGCAATTTGCACAATAACCCTTCCGATGCCATTCCAAGTGTTTTGGTACACGAAGTATCGTGCTCCAATCAAAAGACCTCTCAATCTCCAATTCTCTCCCAAACTTCGTACCTATGCTATTTTGCACAGGTAACCCCAAAATCTACAAAATTTGAGTCGCTCAATCCTCTCCAAGTCTAGTTTCACCTGGATCCATTCGCTCGCTAAAACTGTAAAATTTCTTACATAAAATGATAACTCATATGTGAAATGCTCCAAATTTGTACTTTACAAAAACTGCAACATAATCCTTTGAGTTTCTTGCCAAAAACTCACTGGTGCATGCATCATGCCAAGTGGCACCTTTTCATGAATTTTCAAGCAAAACGGAATACCAAAAAATTCTAAAAAGTAAAAACATCAGATAACAAAAGGCCAATCTCAATAAAAGCATATTTGCTCAAAAATTGTGTGTCAAACGTAAAATTAGATAGTGCCATCACCTCCGGCACATCTGAACCATCGAAAACGAAGTCCGATTCATGTCTGAAGCCATCCTCAAGCCAAGCTTGCAGGTTACTACTTATTTAAGTGAATAGTATCAGTCACTATACACCTTTAATGAAAACTCTTTTTTAACCAAAAATTAAACCAGTAATTTCAAAATTAAAATATATATAAAAATACTGTTAAAATCGAAACGGCGAAAAATAGATTCAGAAAATAACTTAATGTAGGAAAAGAAAAGATAAGGAAAGACCACACCGATATTTACATGGTTCGGCCACCGGCCTACATCCACGGGCGAAGACGGAGCAAAAAATTTATTAATGTCGAAAGGTAGAGTATAAGAAAATCTCTCAAAGACCAAAACTTAATTAGATCGAAAACGCCAAAATCCACATCCGTACATGCGACTCCAAATAAGCGGCTCGGCTCACCAAAGGAAGGATGTACGGCACCATGCACCCTGGCTGATGGTGTTTCTGCCATCATACGAACCATCACAAGCCACTTAATTAATTAGTGCATCACAACTCCTCCGACAGAAACAAGCAACTTCACCTTTAATTAATTAGCATGGCATCTTAATAGGGCCGGCTTCTTGCAGAACCAAGAACTCTCTAATATGCAAGGCTTAATTTGAGTTACGGCGTCATTAACTTGGCCGTAGCATGTATATATAATACATGTCTCCTAACTAGAGTCTAATCCTAATTCAATTAGAATTACACTCCTAATTATAATCCATATATGCCAAATTAAATCTAAATTATATATAATCCTGTCACGCCCCGAATTACCATGTTTCTCCGGACATGCCAACAAACCCGCCGTATACATAGGAATTCTCTGTGTATACGAAGCGATAGTTGTACCTGCAAACAAATAGAAGCTACAACCAAAGTACCGAGCTACTAAAACTAAAACATATATAAAATATAAAGGGTTCACTGTACATACAAAAGTCCGCCATAACACCTCGATCCAGCGAGTACACAAAACACGGAGTATGTACCTGAAAACAACCCACTACCTCTGACAAGTACTCTACTAGCACGGCGACCACGGGTGACAAGGATCTATCTCGCGACTCCCTTCCCACGATCAGAATCAGCAACAGCAGCAGCTGCAGACAAAGGCTCTACAAAAAGGTATCAACAACTGGGTGTGAGAACTACTACAAAATAGAGTAGTCTTCAGTGGGTACCGTCACCGACCTCAACGGCCCATCCACTAAGTCTACAAGAAGGTATGCAATGGATAGTAAGGAAAACTGAAAAAACTCTACAGCTATACACCACTATACTATCGCTAACCAACACAGGTTATCTGTAGACATAAACATGCATCACACTAATCCAATCTCACTAGGGCTGCCCAAACGGACCCACCCTTTCTGTAATCAAGCTACACCATACACCATCCACAGGGATGGTTGGTCCAAACAGGACGGCCGCGACATCAACGCAAATCAAAGCCTCACTCTGAAGCGGCACTCGTAGACGCGACCCAACCGAGGATGCAAGTGTGTCTCTGCCGAGCGCAAATAGGCTCACACAGGCTATAGTCAATGAAAAAGGGTACAAACTGGTCTAACAACCAAAACTCACATGCCCTCGGCACAATCTGCTGCACTATACAGAAATCTGGATCCACCGTCAACCACAACGACCCCCGACAGTACTGAACAGTCCAAACGCTGCTGTAAAAACAAACTCGGCTCTTCAGCACGAGCGTAATCTCAACCTGCACTAGCCTGTGTATCCACCTCGCACTAAAGCGGTGATACAAAAGAATGACAGCTCCTAAAGCTAATTCAGTTACTTTTCGAAAAAGAATAACATGTAGGTTATATGAGTTTTCTCCTAAGTCAATTCTAGGTTCAGCATATAAATTAGTCTAAATTCTTAGATCATGCTCCAAAACTCAGATTTTATAAAACATGCAAATTCTAAATATGAGCTACTATCATGATAACCAAAAAAAAACCACATAATGACAACTCTACGATTTAGGAGGAAATCCGACGATTTCGGTAAACATCAACCCACCTCGAACGCTCGTCCAACGTCGTCTAGAAGTCGAAAGGAGCAATCCCGCACACTCACTCGACCTCCAACGGCTCAACCGAGACACCCACGCGCACGAACGGTCCTCCTAAGAAACGATGAACCCGAATGAGCCTCGATCCTCAAATATCCAATGCACGATGTACACCAGCTAGAGAGAGAGAAGGAGGAAAAATGTTGTTCTATAAGCTCCCAACGCATATATATATATATATATATATATCTATATACTATATATATTATTATATACAAACATATATATATATAATATATCACACGAATTATATATATACACACATAATATATATATATATACACACATATATATATATATACACACATATTATATTATAACACACATATATATATAATACACACATATATATATAATATCACACATATATATATATATACACACATATATTTTATAATATATTATACACACATATATATATATATACACACATATATATATATATATTCACACATATATATATATATAACACATATATATATATATCACACATATATATATATATATACACACATATATATAATATATATATCACACATCATATATATATATATACACATATATATCATATATATATGAGAGACGAGAGAGAGAGAGAGAGAGTGCGGCTAGAATGCTTATGGAAGCACGGAGGGCTCCATGCTTCACTTTGTTTTTCGATGTTAGACTTCAAATCGATGATCGGCTCCGTTAGACTTGATCTAGAGTATTTGAAAATAAAAATCTAAGAAAATAAATTTTGCGATTTTTCGATATCATTTGCCTAGTGATCGAAGTGGCTCAAAATCACGGCTGAAAATAAAAATCTTACAAAATATGATGATATGACATTAAAATTTTAGATCAAAGTTTATTGATCTGTTTTATATGGTATAAAGAATTTTCTATCAAAATTTCAGTGATTTGGATATTTCTACATCGTTAAACTTGCAACCGGCTCACGACACGACCGTTAAAATTATTGATTTTGAGCCCCTTCGATCACTAGGTAAATAATATCGAAAAATCGCAAAATTTATTTTCTAGGTACTTCAAAACTCTAGATCAACTCTAACGGACCGATCGTCGATTCGAAAATTCCGAACATCGAAAACGACTTGGAAGCACGGAGGCCTCCGTGCTTCCATAAGCATACCAACACAACTCTCTACATATATATAATATATATATTAATATATATATATAGATATATTATATATTATATAATATATATATATATATATATCTATATATATAATATATATATAAAAGCTGTGTTAGGTTGGAATAATGCGACAATCAAAAGGACAAAAATATCCCTTACCAACTCACTTTTCCACTAGAGTGCCGGTACTCCAGTTTGAATACCATTACTCGCCCCTTCCCGCACACATCGCGCGTTAGGTACGGATACTAGCCCGATGAAGTACCAGTTCAACTGGTCGCCCCGGTACTCAACACAGGTACCAGTACTCAGTCTCAAAACCATGCGCAACCCGAGAGCATCAGTTCTACAATCCCACTGGGTGTACCGATACTTCTCCCCAGGTACCGGTACTCAAACTGAAATACCTGCACTTTGCAGATTTCAGTGTCAGAACTACTCTCGGCTCTGCGCGCGAGTCTTTTGCGTCAATTCGCACCAAAATTATATCCGACTTGTCCCGACACCACAGACGTGTCAACAACCTCAGATGCTGAAATTTCTCAGACCGTTAAACACCAGGGACACTACAAATCCCAATTAGATTAGGATTTAACTCCAATTTAGGTAACTAAACCAAATATAACAATCTCCACCTTAGTTTAATTTGTAGTTTAGCCACCGCTATGTCGAGGTCGCCACAAAACTCCACCTTGAATTTGATTCGCCTCAATACTCCTTAACGCTCCGTGTTTCGTCTTCTCCAAACGCCCCAAAGGGCCTCAAATGCTGCTAACCGCCACCAAGTTCAAACAATGCTTGAACTTAGTAATAGTAAGACACTTAGTAAGCATATCCGCCGGATTGTCATCAGTACCAATTTTCTTAACAATCACCGTGCGTTTCCCAATCACATCCCGAACAAAGTGAAACTTTACATCGATGTGCTTTATCCTCTCATGAAACATTTGATCTTTCGACAAATGAATAGCACTTTGACTGTCTGAATAAATAATCATCGGATCCCAACAAAAAGTAAGCTCTCCAAATAAGCCTCTTAGCCACATAGCTTCCTTCACACCCTCTGTCATAGCTATATATTCCGCCTCCGTCGTGGACAAGGCGATAATAGGTTGTAATGAAACTATCCAACTAATTGCACATTCGATAATAGAGAATACATAACTTGAAAGTGATCTCCTCCTATTCAAATCACCTGCAAAATCCGAATCAACATATCCAACCACACCATCCTTACAACTCCCAAACTCCAAATAAGTGCTAGTGGTACCTAGTAAGTATATCAGAATCCACTTAACAGCCTGCCAATGAGCCTTACCAGGATTGGTCATATATTTGCTAACCATGCTCATTGTGTAGGAGATGTCCGGCCGTGTGCAAACCATGGCGTACATGATGCTCCCAACAGCACTAGAATAGGGAACATGAGACATGTACTCCCGCTCATCATCAAACTGCGGTGATAACTCGGCGGAAAGTCTGAAATGTACCACAAAATGAGTGTTCACTGGTTTTGCGTCTGTCATCCCTAAACGCCTTAAAATCTTCTCTATATATTTCTCCTGTGTCAAATGCAGTAGTCCTGACTTATTGTTCCTCTTAATTTTCATACAAAGAATTTTCTTAGCAGCATCTAGATCTTTCATCTCAAACTCACCCTTAAGTAAAGCCTTCAATTTATTTATCTCGACTATGTTGCTGAAAGCAATTAACATATCATCGACATAGAGCAACAAATAAGCAAACTGAAAAGAAGATTAAGAGACTAAGGACCGACAACAGTTTGGAATTTTGTTCGTTAGACTTTGAAAAATTTTGCAAGAATGGATGAATCGTCAGACATAAAACCGTTAGGCATACTCCACAGTAGAACGGGAGGTCGAACGGATGAACATATCTCTTTTGGAGAGAGCTCGTTGTATGCTCTCTAATGCTGGCTTAGCTAAGAGTTTCTGGGCAGAGGCGATTTCTACGGCATGCTATTTGGTAAATCGATCTCCACATTCAGCACTTGATTGAAAAACTTCGGAGGAGGTATAGTCTGTTAGCCCTTCTGATTATTCTAATTTGCAAATATTTGGTCGTCTTGCTTACGTTCATGTCAATGAAGACAAGTTAGAACGTAGGGCTAAAAAGTGCATTTTTTTTTGTTATGCATCGGGGGTTAAGGGATATAGATTGTGGTGTCCTGAATCGTTTAAATTAATTATTAGTAGGGATGTCACATTTGATGAATCGTTTATTGGTTATGCTATATCTTAACCGTAATTCTTCTGATAAGACCCCGAGTGCTAGTAAGCCGGTGGAGGTAGAGACCAATGGTATAGTTCAGTCGCAGAATTCTTCTCAGTCAGAACAAGTTCAGTCGGTAGACACCCCAGTAACTGAAACCCACAAGTTGAGAGGCAAAGCATTTCTACAGGCAGAGCGAGGAGACAGATCAAGCATTGCAGAGATACGATTATGAAAATATGGTTGCTTACGCTCTTTCAGTGGCACAAGATACAGAAGAAGAAGGCAAACCTTCCACATATAATCAAGCTATTTCTAGTGCCAATTCTGCAGAGTGGTTGGTGGCGATGAATGAGGAGATGGAGTCTCTCCATAAGAATCGCACATGGGAGTTTGTAAGATCGCCTACAGGCAAAATTGTTGGCTGCAAGTGGGTTTTCAAGAAAAAGGACAGAATACCTGGCGTGGAAGATACAAGGTATAAAGTTGTTTAGTTGCTAAGGGCTACAGTCAAGTAGAATGTGTTGACTTTAATGATATTTTCTCACCCGTCGTAAAGCATACTTCTATTCGTGTTCTTTTATCGTTATTAGCCATGAATGACCTGCATCTTGAGCAGCTTGATGTTAAGACAACTTTTTTGCATGGAGAACTTGATGAGCAAATTTATATGAAGCAGCCGGAGGGATTCATTGTTGAAGGAAAGGAGGATCATGTTTGCCTGTTAAAGAAATCGCTTTATGGCTTAAAGCAGTCTTCTCGACAATGGTACAAGCGGTTCGATTCTTTCATGATAGGTCATGGATATTCTTTTTTGAACCTTTCGTCTCAACCTCTGAAAATGAGTGCGATCCGAGACGTATTCCTCGGTCCAATCAAATTCAAATTCTCTGACATAATCTGTAGCGCAATCTTTTGTACGGTTTAATCCTGGCCGCTGATTTTCTTCTTTGCGGCCTTGATCACATTCTCTATCTTTGTCTCATATGCGGCATTAATTAGGTCATCTTAATTGCCGCTGTCTATTCATCATTATAGCCGACTTCGGAACTCGTAACCGATGCGACAGATAGCCCTTTCTTCTTCCCCAAGTTCCTTTTTGTCTCTTCTATCTCTTATATCTTTTTTTCCATCTTCTCTTCTTCGTCTCTTTCATTCTCCTTCGTCTTTTTCATTCTTCTTAACCGAATCTTCCGGCTTCTTTTTTCTTTTTGAACAATGTCTTTAGTTCCTCCTCTTCCTTCTCATTCGTCTCTTGACTATACTATACTCAAACCCTTCGTTGATCTAGATCCTTCTAGGTTTATATTAGGTCCTTCTCTTATAGAGGAACCATCTCGTACTGACTCCCCTTTCTCTTATGAGGGAATTCCTTTGAAAAAAGTTATTCATCTCCATTCTTGGTACTCATCAGCTTCGACAGGAAAGAGTTTCAGAACTTGGCCAAGCGTATCTGAAGCATATTTGGCCTAGTTAGATAGAGTAGAATCCGTTTTTGGCGACTTCTGGCGGGAAATAGGTATCTATGAAGCGATTCAATTATCTCGGCACCCTCTTATAGCCGATAACCTTCTTCTAGCCGCCGCTCTTTGTTTCGTAAATAATATGCGTTTCCTCTTGTGATTCGGCTAATCTGGAATGGTCTTTCCCAATTTGGGGACCATTTTCCATACATTCGGTCTTTTTGACCGATCGGAAAAACCAGCCGAAGTACTAAATCACCGACGACAAATGTCTTTGTTCGAACTTTCTTATTGTATGCGCTACGCACTCGGCTTTGGTATGCTTGTATATTATCTAAAGCTATCAACCGAGTATCGCATATTTCCTCTGCTTTGTCTTTCATTAGATTATTGTATTCATCAGCCGAGAGGTCTTTTTGTTTTTCTATTCTTAAAGAAGGAACTGTTATCTCAGCTGGAATTACGACCTCATGACCATAAACTAATTGGAATGGTGTCATCCCTGTTGCCGTTTTAACTGAAGTTCGGTATGCCCATAATACTTCGGAAAGTTTTTCATTCCATTTTCTCGGGTACTTTTCGATATGTCGCTTCATAAGGTTGATAATTATCTTATTTGCTGCTTCTACTTGTCCATTTGCTTGGGCATAATAAGGCGAAGAATGAAGCAACTTTATCTTTCGAGACTCGATGAACCAAACGAACTATCCTCCTGTGAACATTGTCCCTTGATTGGTTGTGACTGTCTCGGGAATTCCAAAACGATGAATTATATGATCTTCTACAAAATCAATAATTTCTTTTTGAGTAACCAACCGAGTAGGTTTGGCTTCCACCCACTTAGTAAAATAATCAATGGCTACTATTAGAAATTTGTGACCAGCCGAAAAATTCGACTGAATTTCTCCAATTAAATCTATGGCCCAACCTCAAAAAGGTCATGGTTTAATTATGGCGTACATCTCAGAAGCAGGAACCCTCTGTATCGAGCCATGAAATTGACATTCTTGGCAACCCTTAGCATACTCTATGCAATCTTGATGCATAGTCGGCCAATAATATCCTAGGTGCCGAATTGTCCATCTTAACTTTTTTCCTGCTAAATGGGTTCCACATATTCCCTCATGTGTTTCTCCCATTATCAATAGAGCTTCTTCAGGCCCTAAGCATTTTAATAGAACTTCTTCGGCTGTCCTTTTGTAAAGTTGACCATCCAACAAACAATAGCAGAGAGCTCTTCTTCTAATATTATAATCGACCCTTATATTAGGATCCTCCAAATATTTGATCAATGATTTTCTCCAATCTTCTTTCACTTCTATAGGAGCTATAATCGGTTCTCGTATATGAACCGAAGGTAGTAACCTCCTCTGAATAACTATTAACTCTAACTTCGGCTCTCTGTATCCTGAAGCCGATTGGGCCAATTCATTTGCCTTTTCATTTTCCTGTCTGCTCGAATGTTCAAATTCGGCTTCTCCGAAATTGCATAATAATTCTATTGTCTTCCTCAAATAATTTTGCAAATTCGGATTCTCACATCGGTATTCCCCGTTAACCTGCTTGATTACTAACTGTGAATCACCGATGACTTTGATTGACTTTGCTTTCAATTCTTGCAATATTTCAAGGCCGATTATCAAGGCCTCATACTCGGCTTGGTTGTTGGAACAACCGAAATCTAATTCAAACGCAAATTGACAAACATGACCTTCAGGAGATTGTATCACTATCCCTGCTCCTGCAGATTCGGTTGTTTTTGAACCGTCAAAATACAACACCCAAGGTTGGCAGCCGATCAAATTTTGTTTCGGCTCCTCAATCTCTACACATGGGTGATCGGCCAAAAAGTCAGCTATAGCTTGGCCTTTGACAGCTTTGGCAGGAACGTAATTAAGGGAAAACTCGGATAAAGCTAATATCCATTTCCCAATTCGTCCTCGTAACACTGGCTTAGATAACATATATTTTACCAAATCGGTTTTGCATATTACCGATACTTCAGTTGATAAAATATAATATCTCAATTTTGTGCATGAATAATATAAAGCCAAACATAATTTTTCCATAGCCGAGTACCGTTTTTCTGTATCTAACAGACGTCGGCTTAGGTAATAAATGGCCTGTTCTTCCTTCTCTTCATTTTCTTGAGCCAGCAAACATCCCAAATTTTCGTCTGCAGCCGATATGTACAACTTCATCGGCTGATTTGGCTTCGGAGGTACCAGTACCGGAGGATTTGATAAATATCTTTTTATATTTTCAAATGCCTCTTGCTGTTCTTTTGTCCAAATGAATTCTTCTTTATCTTTCAGCCGAAGTAATGGGGTAAAAACCCCAATCCTTCCGACTAAATTAGATATAAACCGCCGAAGATAATTAATCTTTCCCAACAAGCTTTGCACTTCTTTTTTGCTTTTAGGCGGCGGTAGTTCTAATATGGCTTTCGCCTTATTTTGATCAATTTCTATCCCTTTCTTATGCACTAAAAATCCTAAGAAGTTTCCTGCTGAAACTCCAAAAGCGCATTTCGAATGGTTCATTTTCAAATTATATTTTCCCATTCTTTCAAAGGCGAGCCTTAAATCAACCAAATGTTCGGCTTGTGACTTGGATTTGACAACTATATTATCGATATATACTTCCAACATTTTGCCGATTAAGTCATGAAAAATAAAATTCATTGCTCTTTGGTAAGTAGCTCCGGCATTCTTTAAGCCGAACGGCATAACAACCCATTCGAAGGTTCCAATTGAACCGGGGCATCTAAAAGCTGTTTTAGCAACATCTCCCTCAGCAATATAAATTTGATTATAACCAGCATGTCGATCCATAAAGGACAGAATTTCATTGACGGCAGCCAAATCTACTAGCATATCAGCTATCGGCATTGGATATTCATCTTTAAGTGTGGCTAAATTTAAGTTCCTAAAATCAATACAAACTCTAAGTTTGCCATTCTTTTTACGCACTGGAACTATATTAGACACCCAATCAACATAACGGACCGCTCTAATAAATCCGGCCTTTAAAAGATTTTCGATTTCATTCTTAATTTGGAGTACAATACTCGGCTCAAACCTACGAGCCGGTTGTTTAAAAGGCTTGAACCCTTTTTTGATGGACAGCCGATGCTCTATAATCTCTCGGCTTAGACTTGGCATTTCTTCATAGCTCCAGGCGAAGCAGTCCTTGTACTCCTTCAACAGCTTCTTCAATTCTTCCTGTTACTGAGCCGACAGCTTGGAACTTATAAACGTCGGCCTGTTGTCTTCGTAAGACCCCAGGTTTACTTCTATCAACAAATCCTGGGTCTCCAGCTTTTTTTCGCCGACTTTAATAGGCGATTCTTCCAGCTTCATTTCTGATGTTTGCCTATTCATTTGACCTTCCTCTTCGGCTTTATGACACGAATCTTTTATAACTTCTTCGGCCTTATTGGCCGAATTGTCAAGTGTTAACACATCGGCTATAACAGCCGAATTATCCTCATAGCCGATCTTGTTGATTGGCTCATCCTGTTGAGGCTTATGCCAAGCCTCTATTCTTGACTTTTGGGACTCCATTTTAACCATCTAGGTGGCTCTTCATCAGCCACCATAGCATTGATATCTTTGGAGAGAATTAATTGAATCCTCTCCTCCGTTACTCTCACAAACGAAATCTGATCTGGATCAGCATCGGCCCAATTGGTGTGGCCGATGTCCTCCATGTTGATATCTATAATTTGAGACCGCCCCTTGGCCCGGATTTCTTCTACCTTGTCTCCTATCCACTGGAACAATTTTTCGTGGAGTGTGGAGGGTACGCACTCATTCGAGTGTATCCAATCTCTCCCCAATAGTAAGTTGTAGTGGCTATTTGCATCCACTACAAAAAACGCAGTTTTTAAAGTTTTTGAGCCTACCGTGAGTTCGGTGGTGAGCACTCCTCAAGCTTGTTGACCGTTTCCTGTGAAATCGATCATGATTGAATTGGTGAGCTTCAATTCGTCTTCATCTTTGCCCAACTTCTTGAAAAAGGAAGTGGGCATCACATTGACCATAGCACCGCCGTCTACCATAACTCAGCCTACCGGCCGACCTTCTATTAAAGCTTTTATAAAGAGAGGTCTTATGAACCTCGTCTGCATGGCCGATGGTTTCTCAAAAACCACTGCATCGGCCTGTCGAACATCCTCTAGTTGCAATTGGGCTACTGTAAGCCCATCTTCCTCTTCTTCTCTGAATTCCTCGTACTCAACAAACTCTGCTTTGAAGGATTGAGGCAGAGCATACACCATATTCACCTCGGCTGGTGATTCATCAGCCGACTTTTCCTTGATTCTCTGTTTCTTCTCTTCTGACTCCTTGGCCATTTCGGCTGAAGAATCACTCTCCATGCGAACCTCCCTCTCTTTAGGAGGCCATCTTTCTCTCTTAATCATCGTCTCGAGGGAAGCTATTTTATCTTCTAACTCTCTCCTGGTCATTTTCTCTTCCGACTCGGCCTCGGTTGGCTGTTCCACTCTCGACTTTAACTGGAGGGCGGGCGTTGAGCCGCCTGCCTCATGGTCAACGCCCACCTCATGGTCATTTCTCATTGGACGAAAAGGGTGTGACCGCTCATCAGGGCGTCTCCACACATTGAGCCTCATCCCTTTCGCCTCTTCATAATTTTGTCTTGTCTCGGCTTGCATCCTCTGTTGCCGACGCTTTTGAATTTTTGTTAACATCGGCCAATGCCACCTAGCCGATGGTTTGACTTCAACCTCGTGCCATTCATCTACTAGCACATTCGCTGGTACTTTTACCGTTCTTAAATGATTTTTCAGAATTTCTCTTCTTTCCCATGGTCTCGGCCAAGACTGAATGCCGAGTTCGTTGACTAACCTCCGACCGAGGAATTCTATGTCTCCCTCGGTCATTCCTTCGAATTTCGGTTCTAGTCTCGGCCTGGCTTGCTGTTGCCAGTGTGGCCGATACCCAGGGAACCTTTGCTTGGAGCCGAATGGTCTATCCTGGTAGTCCCATCGGCCATGACATTCTCCACGCCTGTTGTTGTAGTAATCATGCAGAATCTTCTGCATCAGCATATCTTTCTTGCGTTGAACCGAATCTACTTCCAGTTCAGTGTCATTAGAGGCTGCGTCCAAGCCTTCTTCTTGTTGGTCTTCACCATCAGGAATGTCATCCCAATCCTCGGGGAACGCCATCAACTCATTCCATTCGTTTTCCCTTTTCTTGGCATTCACGATGGCTTCCCTGTCTTTCTTCGTCATTTCAGTCTTGCACCTGATGCAAAGCCGAAGATGCTTTTTGGCATGGGCCACGTTGTCAGCGGTCTCCTTGTCCATAACCTCTTTTCCTTTAACATTCACCATATTAACCTGAAATAAAAACGAACTTCTGTTAATTTCTTTACTTTCGTTTTCCTCGTAGGCTAATATGAGCCGACCCTCGTCTATTTCTTCTTGGATCTGCCTTTTCGTAGTCGCTTTTCCTTTCCTTTTCATGTTCACGGCGTTGACCTGTGATGGAAAAGGATTCTTATCAATTTCCATATCTCTATTTTCTTGGTCGGCAAAGATCAGCCGACCATCATTTATCTCTTTTTGAATTTGCCTCTTAAAGGCAGTACATTCACTAGTTTTATGGCTCCATGAATGATGTCATTTGCAGTATTTTCTGCATTTCAGCTCTCCCACAGGAGGTATAGTTTGACCCTCTTGTAGTTTAATTCGTCCGTCCCTTAGCAACCGATCAAAAATCAAGTCGGTTCTTGCTATATCAAATGAATAATTAAAAGCAGATATATGTGCTTTCGCCTCTCTTGACTTGGCAGGTTTTAATAAAGCACATTTATATGGTTGATTATTTCTCACCATCTCTGCTGCGCAAATTTCGACTTCATCAGCCGAATCCTCATTTTCTTCAGACGAATTCGGCTCTTCATGAGCCGAAGACTCTTCAAGGAAAGAGATATTTTTCTCCTTTCCTTTATTCCAATCTTTATTTCGGCTCCATCTAGGCCGATCTTCATTGTTCCCTTTTTGAAATTGCTCGTATTGAGCAACTCGAACTCCCAAATCGAAAAAATTTAAAAAGAACTTATCTTCAAAGTGATCTTTAATCTTAAAGTGCATGCCGTTGAATGCCATTTTGGCAAATTCCGATTCCGGCATTCTTACGAAACATCGGCTTCGAGCCGACTTGAATCGGTTTAAATATTCATCAACCGATTCCCCTGTTCTCTGTCTAAATTGAGCCAAATCCGCAACTGACAACTCTAGCTCAGTTCTATAAAATTGTTCATGAAATTTACCCTCCAATTCGTCCCAATCTCGGACGGAATTAGCGGGTAGACTTGTATACCAAGTGAAAGCCGTCTTGGTTAATGAAGTGTTAAATAATCTTAGCTTCAAAAATGGGTCTGCCACTGCTTCACGGCATTGAGCTATAAACCGTGCGACATGTTCGACCGCATTTTCGGTCTCGTCGCCAGAAAACTTGTTAAATTTCGGCATCTTCCAATTTGCCGGATATGGATATTTTACATCTATATTAGCAGGATATGGTGATCTGAATACTGGCCGCATTGCCAGCCTTGCGCCTACTCCGAAAGTTTTTCGGATGGCCTCCTCTATTTGCGCATATATCTCATTATTAATTCCTTGGAAAGGAACCTGCGCTGGTACCGGGTTCGGTGGTTGTTGCGCACCGAGATTTTGTACTAAGGGATTAATCCCTTGTACATTCAAAGCTTGCCCCCTAGCCCCCACGTTTTGGGGCTGGAAGGCTACAACTGGAGGGGGTGGAGGTAACCCCCAAGCCACTTCCGGCTGCTGACCGGCGTTACCAACAACCGGTCTATAAGCCGCTTGATACTGTGCCCCCTGGTATTGGGGCTGACCAACTACCGGTGTTACTGGATTTTGTAACACCGGTGTCATCACAGGCACTTGCAGGCCTGCTGTCAGCTGTTCGTTTCGAGTTAACAATTGCCCTATTCGGGCAATGTTCTCATTAGAGGCCGTAATCGCGGCCAAGACGGCATCCAGCCGTGCAGTGCTTGCATGATTATTTTGGTCCAAAGTTTGTAGGACCCGAGTCATTCGGCCAAGCGCTTGGGTCAAACTAGGCTCCTGTTGGCCAGATTGACCACTGGTCTCACCCTCAGCGGGTAGGACTACTTGGCGTTCAATCACATTTTCTAAGTTGCTGGGTTGTTCACTCCCAGAATTTCTGAGAATAGCCCTATTACGGAGATTCATGGCGTTATCATCAGCCATGCTTTATATAAAATGCAAATTTACCCCAAAAGATGGGTCCCACCGGGCGTGCCAAAAAATTGTTGGCGGCCGAAAGTCCCGACCCTTGACCCGGTCAAGAATCTTCCTCGGGAAGAGCGTCGGGATGATGAGCAGCCGCGGATGGTGACCCTCGAAGTTTGCGCCCACGACGGATCAAGCGATTCGGCCGATGAGGGATCGAAATCGGCCGGGTTCGAAGACCTTCACAGTAAATTCGCTTCGGCGGGATGAGCCGAATGAGGAAGGGGAAGTCCAGAATTCGACTGAGGGATGAGCCGAATGACTAAACAACTCGAGATCTGATCGGCAAGAAGAGCCGAAAATGACTTTCTATTGAATAGAACAGGGGAGTGATGCCCGTAGGGCAGACAGACTCCGAGTACAAGAACAGGGGAGTGATGCCCGTAGGGCAGACAAACTCCGAGTATGCTAAGTTACAAGAACTACTCCTATGAAAAAGCGGTAAATGCAGGAAAGAAAGACGCAAGAAAATAAAAGTGGTCTTTTGGGCGCAGGGGCGAAGACCCTTTTTTCAGGGTGCTGTATCCCTATTTATAAAGTTGCCCTTGCGTTCAGTTATTGTCACTGCACGATCGGCCACTATATCCGGATTTGGAGGACCACCTTCGGCCGATTGGAACTGCTCATAACCGCTTGCGGTTGTTACAACTTTTTGAACAGACGCGGCTCATATCTTCCGGTGCGTCTTATATGCTCCCGGTCCACCGTTTTGACCTGGATCACGGATGTAGTCTCGGCTTGCCGGCTATCCGCGCCGAATTAGCCCAACACGAGGCTTAATTTGAGTCGCGGCTAGCGATGTCAACGGGTCGGGATTAAAATCCGTACCCGGACCCGAACCCAGCGGGTTTTAAAAATCCATATCCATATCCGTACCCGACCAAAAACCCGAAACCCGAACCCGGACCCGGACCCGGCCGGTTTTAAAAATCCATACCGTTAAATGAAGATCTAAGGGATAAAAATTATTAAATATTTTATATACTATATAAATAAATAAAAATAAAGTATGTATATATATAATTTATTCGGATTCGGGTTCGGGTTCGGGTCGGTTTCGGGTTCGAGTCGGGTAAATACAAAATTCATACCCGTATCCATATCCGTCGGGTTTTTATTTTCTATACCCATAACCAAATCCATAACCATTTAGCTTGGATAAACCCGCCCCGTTCGGGTTCGGGTTCAGGTAATATTTCGGGTATCCATACCCATTGACATCCCTAGTCGCGGCGTCATTAACTTGGCCGTAGCGTGTATATATAATACATGTCTCCTAACTAGAGTCTAATCCTAATTCAATTAGAATTACACTCCTAATTATAATCCATATATACCAAAGTAAATCTAAATTATATATAATCCCAATTAGATTAGGATTTAACTCTAATTTAGATAACTACAAATTTAAACCAAATATAACAAACACCATTGAAAAGCCTCAATTTACACCATGAAAATTTCAGTCCTCACAATAACGCAGTAGCTAAGTCCTGCTTTCCTTGAATTTATCCTGATACCTTTCCACTTAACTATCTGTTTCAATTTGCTGAATTCCCTTGTTGAATACCTTTCTCCCATTCGTGTGAATCTTTTGCAAACAGCTTCAGTGAAATCACTCCAAGTAACTCTTTGCCTATTAATGTAATAGCTCTGCTTCTAGGTTCTGGCTCTAGCAATCAAATGCATTGTTGCAATTCCCAGACACTATTGTTGAAGAATTTGGTAAACTTCGAAGTACTCTTCACAGTTCTCAACCCAGCTCCTAGGTTCATCCCCATTAAAATATGGAAAGGAATACGATGGTGGCCAGTAGTTCTTGCACTCCATCTGCTACCCTTACCCTGGTGCCTCCTTCTCAATATTTGAATCAGGAGATGGCAGTATTCCGTTCCCACTATTATCTCTTGTATCCATAGGACCAATGCTGCTCCCTGTTCTATTATTATGGTTCCTATATACATTAGGGGTGCTAATATTTTGGGTTACAACCTATGTAATGAGGTTTGATTGGACAGCAACTTCAACAGTTCCTCATGCCTACTAGTACTATCCTTGATCATCAATTCATGCCTTTCTGATCATCTTTGTTTGCAACATCTCATAATGCTTTTGCTCCAGCTCCTTAATCTCATTCATCTGACTGGATAGCTCCCTCAACTTGCCCTGGTACTCAGTGGTGAGTTTATGCACCTTTCCCTCTAAAGTTGCAAGATGCTCACTTAGGTCCCTCAATCAGGTACCTTCGGCCATCTTATTGCTTTCGGGTGTGAATTTAAATCAGTTTTGGCTCATTTTCCCAATCTTTGTTCACCTCTACTGAAGCTCCCAAACCTATTCTTCCTAACACTCTCTCTCTTTGTTTTCTAATTGTAAGGCTCCGATCCAATTGACAGAGCTTCCCCACACTGACAGCAATTACTCCTATTTCACAGTACACTTGGAATTAATAGGATATGTAATGTTCCATGTTACTGATGATCCCGATTTGATGATGTCTATGATGATCAGCTCCTCACTCACCCCTCCCTAGGATCGGAACTGCTCTACTACTACTCGTAACACTCGGATCGGAGATGCACCCGGTGTTAGAGTTTACCCTCGGCGCTCGGATGGTATCGATGAGGGTTCCCTCAGGCCTCAGCAAAAACCTGGGTCAAAGCTAGCTGCAACACACAATGATGAAATGTAGCTGCGTGTGATGGCGACAATGATGACCGAGGACCCTGGCACCACCAGCAGGCTTAGATCACACCATCACCATTGTTGAAGGTGGATCTGTGACTAGAGCGTCTCATGGCAATAGGGATTGGAGGAGACATGGGAACGAGAAAAGAAAAGGGGAGGGGAAGAGAGAGAGCTTGGAAAGTTATAATTCTGTTATGATATCCAAAATAGTTAGAACTGAAGCAATTTATAATCCTCGAACCGACTGCCCAAAGGACTCCGCCTTGTTTTCTCCGCCAACCACCACTACATCCCTATACACGTCTTCTTCACCTCCCCCGTGCCCTCCAGAGTACCCGGCACGCGTGGGATAGCGGATCGTCGACCTTTTGCAAGATAAGTGGACCCTCTTCTCTTGTGTAAACCTCAGTATTCCTATATCTATTCTACTCCATTTAAGCCTGCTCACGTACTAAAACCTTTTTTTTATTACAGATATTACATCTTCAGCACCACCAGTACGAAGATTAATGCAATCAGAGCACTAGTTTTTTCATACCAGCAGTTGAAGTCTCCATTTGAGACCTAATCATTTTACATGAATTGACCTAATATTTTTAGAAGCACCAACCCATTGGTGTTTCTAAATTTTTAACCCTTGGATTTACTCCTTCATTACTAATAGCTCTTGAATCAAATACTATTCCACCTACCACCATCATCTCAACTCTACATTTCTCCATCCACGACTAAAAATTCAAAAGCACCACTCCCTTGGTACTTTTAAGAGTAGTATTCTAGCTCAACTCCATTTAACATCTGCTTTTACATTTATCTCCTTTCAAGACCCAATCATTGCACATCTGCATGTACACCTAGATCGACCCTGCTACTTACTCTTTTACATTAGCCGCTCTCACCCTGGCCCTAGTACAATTTATAAAAAGATTTGCATGGAAAGAAAAAATATATATATAAATATTAAGAACAAAAAAATTTCCAAGCTAGAGCTTTCTTAGAGTAACCAACATATTGCAGACTCTAAAAGAGCTTCACTGTAAAGGAAAACTATTGTAAATTTCTAACAGAGCATTATTACCAGACAGGAAAACTATCGCAGATTCCAATGGGACTTTTTAAACAGTAGGGCACAACAAGCCATTAGACTCATTAATATGTCACATCAGAGTCCTAACAGTGATTTTGCAGCAAGAATTAAAGAAATAGGAGCCCATCATGTTTTCGCCCCTGCGAGCTTTCTCCGTTTTGAGCTCACAAAAAACTTATTTGCCCTACAACTTTCCAAATGACACTCGCAAAATGCTTGCTCTATTAAAGACCTCTGTTCCAAACATTCTTCAGCTTCCCCGGAAGGTCAATAGTAAAGCATTACCATCTAAATTGCTCAAACATTCATGCATGAAGAATATGTTAAACAGAGGACACCCGAGCCGTAAAAAACTAAAGCGAAATAGTGTCCTAAAATCAATATTTCTATGATTATCGGCATCAGACGAAAGCCGTGCATGATCAAAATAAGTTCTAACAAGTTGCTTGAACACAAACATCAGGAA
>NC_033641.1:6846144-6863707 GCF_001540865.1 Ananas comosus
TTTGCTTTTCTTTTCTTTTCTTTTTGTTTTTTTTTCTTTTTGTTTTGTTCTTTGTGATATCCAAAGCATTCCAGTTACTCCATGCCCCCTCCAAAAGGCATTGCAAATTGAAAATTTAATTATTAGGTAAATCAAAAAAATTATAATTAAAATTTTTTTGTTTATCAATATATGGACAAAAGATTTGTTCGAGCCCTCCGCTTCTACCATAGATATCTATTGTTTCTTCACAAATATTTTGTATCAAAATTTGTCGCACCGCGGAATTTTTGGCAAATTAAGGAAACAAAATCGAACTCAATAAACAAATTTTGAGCCACATCAATCATAAAATTTTATTTTTGCGCTAGAATATTGAAAATATTGATAAAATTAAAAGCTAAATTAAATCAATTGATAATTAAATTTATTTAATTTATTTGTCATATAATTTATTGCTTAATTTTTTTTAGAGATCTACTAATTTTTTAGAAAAATAACTTTTTTCTAATACTTTTTAAAATAATTTTTTCAAATATTTTTTAAAATTATTTTTTTGTATTTTATAAAAGAAAAACTGTAATATGGTCAGAAGAAAAAAGAAAAAAAGATGTCTTTGCATTTTAAAAATTTTAATCTGTAAAAATTTTTATTCTGCATCAGATATAATTGTACTTTACATACAAAAAAGCTTACAAATATATTAATTGATAAGTATAGTAAGCTATACATAGCAAATATTTATAATTATTTGATTAAAATTTTCAAAATAACGTTATAGAGCTTATTGGAACCAAAAAAACTGAAGTAAGTCTGTATCAAAACGTGCCAGTAGAAGGTCGTGCGTATCCATCGGCACGCAAGCGTACCATGTGTCAGCACGGAAGCGTGCCGGTGTCGTACCATGCCAGGCAGACAGCGGCACGGCAGACAGCGGCACGCCCCCGTGCCACGGCACTTTAAACCTTGATCCCAATATGCTATATTTTGTTTTTAATAGTATAGAGTTTGCTCATTAAAACCTCTTTAGCGGTTTGTCATGAGCTAAGTGATTTTGCTCGTAAAGTCCGTGCAGCGCCCGCCTTCTTCAGCGAAGATGGGCAAGCCTTGCTCTTTGTTTGCTCCTGAACCAAAATGCCCTACGAGTAAGTGCAAAAGAGTGAAAAGAGAGAGATAAAGCTTCTGTGAAAAAAATTTAAGTACTTCTCTTATTTAGAAAACAGAATACAAGTACAACTCTCCCTTGCTTACTTTGGCCTTAACCAATGAACACACCACAAACAGCCTAGAAAACGGTAAAGAGAACCCTTGAGTTGCCCATGGCCCTTTGACTTTTGCTCGGCAGTTTTCTGAGGCATTAATTCTTGTCGTTCCATGATGTTTCGTCTCTCGCAGAAGTTGTTGGAACAATGCCTCTTGGGCTGCCCCATTTCAGTTTGCAAAGCTGGTCAGGGACATGAGTCGAAATTTTTTGATGTTCCTAAGAGGTCACCATAGTGGCCATAACAGTCGCTATTTAGAACGCTGGTCTTTGAAAGTAACCTTGCTCATAAAACTTTGATATGTCATCAAATTCACTCAACTAATTTTGAGATGGATCGACAAATAGTTAACTATCAAATTGTAATCTCAACCAATGAGATTTAAAATGTCTTTTTATGGGGTACCGTTACCGGAAACAGTAAAGGTTAGAGAATGTTGAATATTAGGAGTATGTCAATTCTAGGGTCCATGCTGGCCCAGTTGTTGCTCTACTCATTTAAGTCCTTGGTCCAATAGGATAATTAAACTGAAGGCCTATACTGGATCTCAACCTGTTGTTTTTAGGACCTTAAGAAGCCCGTTGAAGGCCTGATCCTCTGGACTGCAAGCTAGTCCTGGCCCTTCAGCGACTATAATTACGGAATATGATTTTGTGGTTTTAAAGTTGTTTCTATGTCTTACTATGGTATCATATGTCCTGAGATAGAAATTGAGGCGTTTAACTTTGTGTTAAAATCTTAATTTAGTTATTATTATTGGTCTGTTTTTATGTCTGCAGAAATTAAACTTGTAGAAATTGAGTTCCACAATTGTAACACCACCAATAGTCTCACATCGGATGGAAAATGGATTCTAATTTGGAATATAAGAGGCCTCTATGCTAGTAATAATAACTGGGTTTAAGCATTTTGGCCAGTTGTTTGGGCCGAACGAGTTATTATTACTAGCAGGTAGGGTCGTTACAATTGGTATCAGAGATGAATACCAGCCGAAAGTGTGAGAGTTAAGTGCTATGCGGGGTAAAGTGCTACACCAACGGATTTAGTAGGAGCCACCTCTTGAACCCTAGGAGCCACCTATAAAATCTCACGTCGTCTGATAATTTTGGTCTGTCTGTAATCTGGGTTTGGATTTGACGAGGACTTCAAGGTTTAAATTGAGGAGTCTGTAACTATCACGCCCCGAGCTCCGCCTATTTGGTCGGATTCGGGAACGCCGACAGACCGCCGAACGGACAGAGCTTTCCCTGTATGTTCTAGGCGTCACAATCTAAACAATGCAACAGAAGAGGTCCCAACCAGGAACAGTAGCAAGTATATAGATTGCATAAGTATCAAAAACATAAAATGCTAACTATGCTATTACAAGCATTCATCTCACAGATTTTACATTTAGAATATTACAAATGCCTTTATGTTCTTACATAAGTCTTTATACAATTTACAACTTATACAATTTACTACAAATTTGTTTCTTTCAACCTGAACTCTGAGCTAGACTGCTTCAGGGTACTGCTATCTCTGGTCTCGGTGGTAGGGCGCTATCTACGAAGCTACGCCCTGTCCTCGCGCCGCCGCGCCGCTCGCGTGCGAACCTGTACCCCCAAAAACCACACGGGGGTGAGAATTATATAAATATAGTTCCCAGTGGGTACGGCCACCCAAGAGAAGAGCTCGACCCACCAGGTCCAAAGGAGGCAACTGCAGGTTAGTTTAATAAACAGATAGACATATATTTGACTATGTATGCAAATAAATAAAACCATGCCTTGCCTCGCAACTGTATCGATGCTATGCAATATGCAATACCTGTAAATCATGCAAGTAGATTACTTGATTCTACTTTATATCATTAACCATTCTTTACTTGTAGCCGTTCTTTTCTTTATTAGCTATTCACGTTCATTAGCTACTCTCTTTATTCTTTATTTTTTTTCGTTCTTTATCATATTATGCCCACTGGCGATTCTTTCTTAAGGTTATTTTACCTTAGCCATCTAGCCACTCGACTCGGTCTTGAGTCAATCAACCGCGGAGTACCGCGTCAAGTCAGGCTCGAGGTGAAGGACGTCTCACAAGCACCTCAGCCTTAAGTCCACGCGACACTAGGTCCATCACAGGGAGAGGAGAACCGTCGATCCCCGTGACCCTAAGTCGCTCGAGCTGAACGGGCGAGGAGAACCGTCAAACCCGTTGAGCTCATACCGGGAGAGGAGAACCGTCGATCCCGTTGAATCACTACCGGGAGAGGGGAACCGTCGATCCCGTAGTTCTGATTCTATTTTGCCAACAGCACATCTCTATGGATTCCGGAACCCACTTTCACAACTTAAGGGTTTACTCTTTTACCCTATGTCGACGACCTTTCTAGGTCTATACCACTCACTTTTCACTTTCTAGTGGTCCTATTACCACTATAATTCATAACTTAGTTTAATTTTACTAAGTGTCTCTATGCATCATAACCTAGGTTCACTTACGCTAGGTTTTATTCTCTCACCTAGATCTCGACTCTAGGTTTACTAATTCAACCTATGTTCAATGACATTAGGTTATGTCCGACCTATGTTTAATAACATTAGGTTCATGCCACTCGATCTATATGTGTCATTCTAGGTATCCTTGCCTAGGTTCATAATTTACATATTAATACTTGCTTTGTCCCTATCGAGATTTCTAATCTATTAAAATTATCGAGTTATACCCGACTCTCATAAACTTAGCATGTCCACAATATGTCAAATTCACATAACTTCAACCTTAATCATAATATATTAACATGCACCTAGCATTCACTTTCATATATGTTTAAGCATATACAATTAGTAATCACGATTCTTGTATTGATATGCATTTAACATTCACATGCATCTAGCATTTATATGCATCTAACATGTTTATCACATGTCAATATTCATACATTACTTGAGATGATTATCAATGCATTCATGTGCATATTGCAATGGTAGGTAACTTAGCTATGACCTCACGATTCACGTAATCATTTCATCATCTATTCCTTTCCATATAAATATATGCATCAATGAGAATCAAAGATTACTTTGACATGGAAGCGACCTAATCGCTTCGGTAAGCACAACCCACCTTTATTTGATATCGGAATGTGAGAACTTCACTTCTCGTACTTTTCCAAGAATCGCAATCCTCGTTCGTGACAATTGGAGTCGAAAATGTCCTTTTGGCGATATTTTCGTATAGGCTCGACGGATTGCCGAACCGACTTCGCCAACGCGTTCGTTTAACCTTCAATTAGGTTTGTACGCGGTCAATTCCCCGCTAGGACTTCAATCCTGCAAAAGCGCATTATTGAGGTTAGGTTCTAATTAACCTATTACTATATATAAATTTTCCTATACAGGTTGTTATACAGGATATCCATAAGCCTACTCTAGGCTTCTTTTTTTTTTTCTTGCAAACGACAGTATTAACCTTTGCTAGGTTTACTAGGGTAAACTCTTTACTAATAATCAAGAGTTCATCACTCCAGCCCAAATCCATTGATATAGAGATTCACACTAACCTCTAAACATAATTTGTAAAATAGCCTTCTCTACTTTCCAATTACCAAAACTCACCCATGATATCTATGTGTACAGCTTGCTCTATTAGGTCTCCATCACTCAAAATCTTTAATTAGGGAATTGAAGAGACTTATCTCAATCCCTTAATTAAGTTCTGCAGCTTTCTTACAAATCTATCCCTGCAGCCCCATTCTTTACACTAGCAGCAGCAGTAGCAATTAGCAGCAGTAGCAGTAGTAGCAGTAGTAATTAGCAGCAGCAGTAGCATTAGCATTAGCTGCAGCAGCAGCATTAGCAATAGTAGCTGCAGCAATAACAGTAGGTTTTAAGATTCATACCTCCAACAACTTAGAAGTCTCAACTCACAACTTTCCACTAGGGAATTGAAGAAATTTGCATCAATCCTTAATGTGGATGAGCTAAATATCTTATCTTATCTTCAAATGCCCCAGTTCATATCATAATACCTACTACACAGAACATCACTTCTTTAGGATTTATAAAAAGCTTAGCTTTTAGTAATTTAACAAACCTCAAGCTAACTCCGTTTACAAGTAGTTACCTTAGTTCAATGCTCCAATTGCGGATCACTTTCCAGCCTATAAAGTCCCTCATAATCAACTTACAAAGTAACTTAATTCTAAGCCTCAATACTCCATTTTCAGCCAAGAGTCCAATTTTACATTTCCTTAATCAGGACTTGCAAAATAACTCTTAGAAACCAAACACAACTGAAGCTACATATAGCTCCCTTTTTAAGCTTTTTATAGCAACACACGTTCTAGCAGTCCGAACTCTATAAATTTAGAGATTCATATCCATTTCTAACAAGAACTTACAAGGTAGCTCTCTTTTTTTTTTTTTTTTCCTTTGTTTCCCTTTCCTTCTCTCTCTCACGCGTACAGGAGAGGATAACAATGGAGGTTCCCCTGGCAGGTTAGTGGAAATCCACTAAGCCTATGCGATAATTACCATAATGCCCTCAACTCAATACAAGTTAGCAGCACGGATTAGATACCTTTCGCAGGCCCTTCCAAATGTCCGTTTGCGCTCAAATTTGACAGGCATGTTCGGTTTTACTTAATAAGTCCAAAGAAATTTTAACATTTCAGTTTCGACCCCATTTGGTCACCGAAACTGTACCGAACTGCAATCTTTATCAGATAGCTTTCGGATTCTATTTCTCACTCTACGAGTGTCAGAATAATGTGAAACTTTAAATCTAGCCTCATAAAAATATTCCTGACATATCCTCCAGTTTTCATAATTTTCTGACACTGTGTATTTTCTGCTAATTTTTCAGTCTCGTTCTTTACAGAAAATTCTAAATCTTCTGTTTCCGCTCCGATTTCAACACGAGTCATTCCAGACTTATATTTTACACCCTTAAGTCCAATCAAATGGTATCTCACACCATTTTATATTATCTTGCTCACTTTAATTCTTTTAATCAAAGTTAGCGTCGGAAATCCGCAAATTTTCTTTACATTTCGTTTCGCGCCCAATTTGCGTCGAAACACTTATTTATCTCCAGAATTCATTCACACGCATCACAAATCACTCGAGGATGATGTCCAACTAGCTCAATCCTCACTTTGATCCCCCAGATCAAAGTTGACATCGTAACTCCCAAATTTCCATATATTACAGTAACGCCTCCAATAATCCCACATCGGATAAAAAATGGGTTCTGATTTGGAATATAAAAAGCCTCCACGCTAGTAATAATAACTGGATTTAAGCATTTTGGGCCGGTGGTTTGGGTCCAACGAGCTATTATTGCTAGCAGGTCGGGTTGTTATAGTAATCGAAGTCCTTGATGGTTGTGGGATAAGATGCTCATTTCTCTATGGTGTGTCACTGTCATAAAATAACAGTTTTCAAGGACTGATATGGACATATAATTTGGTACCCAAGTTTGCGATTACATGCACTAGTAAAAATTGCGGAAGAAAAAGGACTAATAAGGTGTTAACTTTCAGCTCTGTCATATGATGGATGTACTTCTTGGCTATCAAATATGGTAATCTATTTAGAGCTCTTATTGCAAGCAGCCTTTCCTTATCTCTTTCCTTGATAGGGATGCAAACAATGCTTGTATACAGTAAGTTAACAAGACTGTTTCTTGGTTGACTGGTGAAGTGGAGAAGATCCTCCTTTTAACTATATCATAGGAAGTTCATCAAGATATTGTAGGTAACCTTTTGGCTCATCTATTGTGGGTACCACGCTTGTAAGACAATGTGTTTGGTCATTTCTTCTCACCCCTCTTGCGGTAGTAGAGGCGATCCTCTTTTTTAAGACCCATCTCTATTTATTCATTGCTATTCTTTATTTTTTTTCCTTTAGTTACAGATGATTTCCAATGTTGAAGGTTGTGACCTTTTGGTTTTGTCATCTTGTTTCCATATCTGTGGAAATTTTGAAGTCCTACCTAGTGGTATGAGCTTAAGACATGATCGTGGCTTCAATATTAAGAGAATATCATGGAAGCTATTAAACGTAAGAATCTATCTCGAGCCTTTTATGTTTAGTTGTGCTATAGCTGACCCAGTGTTGCCATATATGGCTTAATTGATTATGGTGATGGCTATGATTTGAACAAATAAATTAGAATTGAAACTCCAGAAATATTTTTTTTTTAATATTCTATCTGTTTACTGTCTGATAATATGATTTTCTCCTCTATCAAAATATTGATGACTTATACTGATTTCAGTCAGAAATTGAGGCCCATTATGATGTTCATGTGTTTTCAGTTGAGTTTTCGGCCGTCTGGATCCTTGAATTTAGTGTATTGGAAGTCGATATTTTCAATCAGATTAATTAATTGCTACTGTTGATCATTATGTTAATGATTTTTGCAGCACCAATTTGAGACTAAACCAGCCAAGATATGCAACACTTCCCAACATAATGAAGGCAAGATCAAAGGTTATTAAAAAAGTCACTCCACAAGAACTGAATGTGGAGATAAAGTCGGACTTAGAGGTGGTTGAAGTCACAGAACCACCTAAAAGGAAAGCGGGTGTTATGGTTTCTTCGGTGGATGAGCTCATCGACAAGTTGAAAACTGAAGCTCGTGTCTTGTAGGAAATATTTGCTATATTCATTTGCATTGAGTTGTCCATGTTGGCATTTAGGAGAACAGGAAAATTTGAGCTTAGCGGTCTTCTAAGTAATATTTGCATGAGTTGCTGCATGTAAGATGTCTTTTCAGAATTTCTGAAAATAAATCAAGAAGAAAATAGTTTTCACGCATGCTCTCACTTAGTTTTCAACCTTTGAGTTCCCTTACTAGTTACAAGCAGCCTAGCAGATAGAGTTAGGTTCTATTAGAAGCTCATTTTCATGTCACACTATAGCAATTTTTCTGAGCGAGCTCGGAACAAGTTGTGTATGGGGATGAGGTATGCACAATAAAAAATGCAATACATATACTTTCATGTAACATCAACTTACTGTTACTTTACTAATGCAAATGATTACAAATGATTTACTTCCATGTATTCACTGCTCTTGTTTTTATTGTTCTTGTAGATCACCTATCCTTCTCTTGTAACTCAATCCTTTGTCCTCAATAAGATTTTAGCACTTGAAAAACCAACACAAGATAATCAGTTGGATAAGAAACAAAGGATGATTACAATAGAAAGCAATTGCTTGTTATGTATCAATAGAAAGTGAGAAGGTGAGGGTAGAGAAGCAGAAAATAAGCACGTGCAAGTTGTAGCAAAACTATGTGTGTTATAGTTGAATTTGATGGTTACAAAAATAGAGATGAATTGCAATTATGGGTTACTGGGGCATTAGACAGCATAAAATTCCTTCATCTCATCCTTCTCGCCATTATTTGTAGCTGAAACTTCACATGCTCTGTTTTGTTTCTCATAGGTTGAATCTGGTTGTTTTTCTGTTTGTTCTCTGCATTCTTTATCTCTTTCTTTGCCCCATAGAACCAGATAGAGGCCAACAATGACTATAACCCCTCCCATAATGCTGGAAAAAAGAAAAGGGAAAGTTAAATATCTAAACTTCTTGTCATTTGCATTTGCATATTCATGTCTTAGTACACGTTACAATATTTCTTATTTTTTTATTGCTAGAGGGCTAAGTTAATATGTTTATACCTTCCCATGTATAATCTTTCTCCGAAAACAAAGTAAGCTAAAAGTGCCACCATTATTGTCGAAAGGGGATTGAACATAGTCACAAAAACTGGTCCTTTTTCCTCGGTGCACCACAATTGGATAAAGATTATCAACCCAGAACATACCACTCCCTGCAAAATTATTTTCTGTAATAAGAATTAATTATAAGAGATGAAATTTACTGTAGTCTCAGGTTGCATACGGAGTATATGATGCTCCAAAATTTGATGTCAAATCCAATAATCCATGCTGATGTCTTCTGCTCGACAAATGCAGTGAAAACTGCTGATTGTGCTCCTCCGACGAAGCTCATCCATGTGGTGAGTGAAAGTTGTGCTGAGTATCTTTTTAATGTGATTGCCTGTAATGTTAATGAAGCATAAAAAAAAAAATAACAACTTTTTTTTTAAAAAAAATTAACTGATGAACATATTAGTTGTGGTTGTGCAAATGAGATACAATTAAATGACTCAATCGGAGAAAGCTTGTTCCAGTTAACTAGTACATGCTAGTGATTCCTGTTCCCTTTTCTTTGTTCAGTTTATGTTTATTTCTAATTCAGAAGGATGTTATTCACTCATTGGTGTAATTTCTGTTCTCTAGCTAGTTTTCCATTGTTCTGTTATATCTTGTATGATTGTAACTTATGTCGCATTTAATTTACCACATAGGTAGTTAATTCTTCTTCAGTATACACTACAGCACATAGCTGTTTTTATGCATTATATTTGGATGACCTTTTGAGTCAAATACCTGCATGATATACCATATGGACCATGTGATGCAGCTTGCTACTGTTAGAATGGATCCCTTCAACCAACTCTTATGAACAGTACTGCTTCCCTGTAAATGGATTAGTGCCCCCCATAAGTTTCTTATTGCATGCCCTTTGTACAGTGTCATGGTTGTAACACCAGCCAAGGAAACTACGGTTCCTACAATCTTCGCTATCCCGCGAGGACTTTTTGCATCAAGATGCTCCAATCTAAATTAGGAGGTAACAATTGAATTATTAGTGCTTCAGTATTTAATAATTCACTCTATCGATCCATTTTTCTACCTTTATTGGGACCAGATTGCTCATCTGCTATAGAACAAGGATGTAGAGTTTTGGATATCGGTGCCAAACATTGAATGATCAGTGCATAGTTTTAATAATGTGTAATATCATGTAACCTTATTTCATATCTGTGCATTGATCATTCAAAACTCAGAACCATGATTGTTTAGTGGATCGGTTGTTCCATCAAAACTTGAAAACTGGTTTAAGTTTCAGAAAAGAGGCCTTCTATTTTTACAAATCCAAGAAAAATGTGGTTTTTTTTTTGGATTTTCTTTTGCAGAAGGCTAATGACTTAAATTTAACAGGCAGTATGTAGGATGGAAAGCATGTGTACCTAAGGCAAAGGGCAATCACAAATGTCATTGAAGCAATGGTATTGACCACAGAGGAAACAAAAGTTGGAGATGTATATCTTAAGCTTGTGAAGTACATATTAAGAGTTAGGCTGACCCTGTTGTCATAAAAAGTTTATCATCGGATATCAATTATATCAATTATTTGACTTCTATTCAATTATCTGCATTGACTGTTATCGTTCTTACCCTAGAAGTGAAAGAACAGATATCTCTAGGAGCAATGCCCATGTAAACTTTGGTCTCAATTTCCTGTAAAAAATTCATGAAAGAAAGTGAAAAATGTCTCAGTATTCTTTATGGAACTGTATTAAATATTTGTTGTAAACAAACTAACCTTTCAAGGAAATAGGCAAAAGGCAACGTGGCTAGTCCACCGACGAATTGTCGGTACGTAATGAAAACATGGGGGTTCAATCCATGATTGAATGCAGCTTCAGTAATGAAATATAGAATTGTGTAGCCTAGCTGTACGAGAGCCATAAGAAAATGTGGTTTATATCTCCTGCATGTTCTTCTGATCTGAGATGTTGCCAGTGTCATTATTTTGTATGCAAACTCCTTTTATTTCAATTGCGTAATGGACCTCTCTTGCACTGCTGCTTAAATGGGTTAGTTTAATAGGAGTTAGCTTATGGTTATATAGAGAAAGTTGGATTCTTTCTGCTTGATGCGATACCTCTGCCGTGACGCTGGGGCATCATGTTCTGAAAATCTCCACTTGAAATGTTAACTGTGGGATGCTCTGCTGTTGGTATTTGGATTCTTGAGGATCTTACCTCTATGGTCAATAAGTAAAACAACCGGCTATAGAATCATCATAACTTGCCTGTTTCTGTTTACAAATCATGCCATGACAAGTGTAGATATTCGCTTGTTTGAATCTTTTCTGATTCTCCTGATGCAGATTAATCTTTTGGTAGGAAGTTTGTGTGTACAAGCACAATTGATAAATAATATGTCGAATCATTCACTGTTGAACTTGGTTACTAACATTTCTCATAACCATAACTTTAATATTAGGTCTTCATTTCTTTTTCCTTATCTCTGGGAAAGAGTTGTCATTTAATTTGCAGCACTGGCCTAGGACAACTATAGAAATTGCTAAAAGGAGAGAATAGACTTGCCAAAATCATCAAAGTGTCATACATTTTCTCTTATATGGGAAGTATAATGAGGATAAACATATTTTGGATCTTTGCAGGTGATGTATAGGCTCATGGAAGACACTGAATCCACTTCTTTGTCATCCTCCACTATTCACCACTCTTTATTTAGGTTTTATGTTAGCTGATATTGGTCCAATTATAGAATTCGTTTGGATATATAAATATTTTATTCAGCACATCTTTATTTACTATTCGGTAAATAAGGAGTATAATCAATGTTTAGAAACATTTACGGTATTCAACTTCGAATAATTCTTTTGAATTAAGATTAACTCACTTCTTCAAGTTTTTAACCAGAAAAGAATATTCTCATAGCATACAAGTTATCATCAAATAATATATTCTGACATCCAAAGAGTCTCTTCTTATCACCAAATTACTTGTATTAGCATCTGAATAAGTCCTTGTTGATCTAGTAAAGGGATTGATACTACTGCAAAATTAGTGACATTCCCATGGGGAACAAACTATAGCAAGTTGATGTTGTTCTTAGTGCACCAAATGGGCTAACACATCATGCTTTTGCTGTTGTATGTATTGATGGAGAACCTACTGGAAAAGCTTTGGAGCATCACCTGGTGGAGAAGAGACAGAATGTGCTTCATTCCAATTCTTACTGGAATCCTCCAGCAATGCTGCATCATATATACTGATTTGGTTTGTAAGATAATTTTCCCAGAATTGGGAGCTTCAGTCTCACCGTTGGTACCACAATTTGGTAAGCTGACACATCCTCAGAATAACTTAATTATGTTCTTTTGTCCTCCTTGCTATATAGAAGGAAAAATATTCTGAGAAGATATTTAACTAAGGACTTTGTTTGGATGTCGGATCAGATTATACAGAGATCAGTTGTATCGCCGACTGTTCCTAGTGCAAATACCAAAAGGCTTGGTGGTTGGTATCTGAGGTCCCATATTTGAAGTTTAGTTGTGTTACATTTTCAGCTAAATTTATTTCTAAAAGAAATAAACGAAGAGGGTTGCATGCTACCTTTCTCAAAAAAAAAAAAAAAAAAAAAAAAANTGATTATCCATCCATGAAATGAATGACTCAATTTGATTCTTATCCAAATAGTAGGAAGTGTTGTGGGGATTTGAATAAGGGAATGGAATTTTGTTTGTGGTCCATGACAGCAAAAAAGGGGTAGGTCAGTAGTGTAGGAGAAAGAAAGATTCTGTATAACTATGTCAGCAAACCGCCGCACGTCGGTTACAAAAAAAAAAAAAAAAAAAAAAATCAGTTGTATCAAGGTTTCTTTGATAATTATTAGATGATGGTCTCGGTAATTTGTCTTCTAAATGTTGGAATGGAATTGCTGAAATTCTTTTTGCTCATCTTGGACATGTGTCATATAACTCATATCACCTGAAGAATAAATAAAGAGAAAGAATAACTAAAGAAAAAAGGGCTTTTGGTTTATTTACTCCTGGTTACAAAATATTCTTCTAAATCCAAATTCTATTAGTAAACCCTAGGATTTGGGGATACTTGAAGGGAATGTTGAAAATTGATGAGGATATTTTGGTCAATCAGGAGTATATTAGATATTTTTTAAAATTTTTAGAGGATATATTAAAATTGAGATACAGATAAGTTATAGCATGTGAACATGGGATACTCTACTTCCACTCAGTATCCTAGCTCTAGTAATTAATATTTAAACAAAATTCTATCATTGTGTACTTAATTTAGCTAGTCTATGTGAGCATTTACCTACAAAAAGCAAGGAGATGCTTTCAAAATATCCTTCTATGATTTTTTATTTATTTATTTTTTTTCCATCTCTGTTGTATTGAAATACTTCTGTACTCACTGTTTATTATACTGTAAGAGTATTTTTCATAATGGCAGATTAAAAATGACATGCAGTCTGCATCCTAAGCCGACTTCAAATATGTAAGGAAGGACAGAGCATAATAAACTTGTGTCTACTTTTGATAACTATTGAAATAGTTTTTATAGGGCTTTTTTTGCCTTTTCCCCCTTAAAAAGTTTTTTTCTTTATAAATAGTCCTACCAAATTTATAATTATAATTTTAGTCGTATCCCCGCCATGCAGGGGCCACATCAACGTCACGCAAGCTGGTTAGGGAGAGGGGTTAAGTTGAACACTGTGAACCATTCACCGCGTTCAAATACGGTAAGTGATTCACCATGTTCCACTAATATTCCCTTCCTTTTAATATATATATTTTTTTCGCAATACATATATTTTCTCTAAACACCGTAAACTCTTTATCATGTTTAGACATGGCGAATGCATTACCGTGTTCAACTTATTCCAGCACCTTCATCCTTACTCTCGTGGCACTCATGTAGCGCCTGCGCAGTAGGAATAGGCAAAAATTACAATTATAAATTTGGTAGAGTTATTTATAAAAAAAAAAAATTTGAAGGAACCAAATGCAAAAAAAAAAAAAAAAAAAAAAAAAAAAAAAAAAAAAATTATATATTGAGGCCTAATTTGATAATGTAGTGGCTGAAAGGGACGGTAGGAGATGACAACTGAAAGAGACGATTATTGAACTCGAACACGGGCCACGAACATTTCAAAAAATAAAACACGAGCAAATACTCGTACATGGGGAAAGCCTCGAGCCACGAGTTTTGCGCTTTCCAAATAGTAGATTCCCCTCCCCCCCCACAAAGTTTGCTTCGGGTTATGACAAAGAACTCTCGGGATAGAACGAGGCCAGAGATACTCAAGAAGCAAAACTCGGAATCTCTCACGCTCTTAACTTTGAAATCTGAAAACTTTTTTTGGTGATTTGAATTTTGGCACAAGAGCCTCTATTTATATGTTTTTTCAAAAGATAAGTCATGTCTTGTTTGAACAGACATAATCGAAAAGTTATGTCTGTTTGAACAAACATGCCCCTACAAAGAAATCCATTCATTTGAACAGATATGTCCCTACAAAGGAATCCATTTGTTCAACAAATAAATTTTACCAAGTAACTTATCAAATACACATCATTACAATTTGCAATCTAATTTCTCAACAGTGGCTAAAGCACTTATTTGATATTCTAAATAATCTACTTTTCAATCGTTCCTCTTCAAATGCTACGAAGTTACAGTCATAATCGTCATCGGATAAGTATATAAATATATGCAATTCTTAGCTGAGCGTTACCACTGTAGTTAAAATAGACCTTCCCAAGTATTAAAAAAGACAAAAATTAAGCTTTCAACCATCAAATTAAGGAACTAAGCTTAATTAGCACAAGTGCTATATATTAATACTTCCTAATTAAACAACTAATTCACTCAAAAACTACATTACAAAAACATGATCTGATGTAAACAACTAAAAAAACATCGAATCTTATAACAACAAAGCTCCGTTTTTATCTAAGCTTGCGTTCGTAACGAGAGGGCGATCGATAAAACCGGCGTTAATTATCAGCTTTACTACGTGGCTAATCTCTTCTTAATTTGACAGTTAAAATTAATTAATTTGCACTCACTTTATTATAATTTGGAGAACAGTGTGATAAAAACAACTGAGAAGTTTATAAAATTGAAAAGAGAAAATAAAGCTTAATTTTGGTGACCCATTAACAAAACAGTTTGTAATACAACATATTAATAATTCATAGTCTAAATTACAGAAAACCCCCTTGTAATAACCCGATTTTTCACTTTCCCCTCCTGACATTTAAAAACCTACACTTTACTCTCTTGTAAAATGAAAAATGTTCACAGAAAAATTACGGTGTGTAAAATGACCATTTTGCCCCTCGCCATTGTTGTCTTCTTTCCTATCTTTCTCAGCCACCCGTCGATTGGCCGCGATTCCCACCTCCATCGGCCGCGATTTCTCTCCATTTTCTTCTCCACCTGCTCTCCTTCTTCTCCTGCACCCTCGCCGCCCCTCGAGAGGAAACCGAGACGGGTGTTGATGGAGAGGTTGGCAAGGACAACGAGGGCGAAGGCGAAGCAGCGGAGGACGGCGAAGGGGATGTTTCGGCAAAAAAAAAAAATTTATAACGGAACCCTAACGGTAGGGAGTAAAGTGCACATTTTTTATTTTACAAGGGAACAAAGTATAGGTCTTTAAATGCCAGGGGGAGAAAGTGAGAAATCGGGTTATTACAAGGGGATCTTTTGTAATTTAGCCTAATTCATATGTATACATTGTATATAGGGGTAAATTTTACGCCTCTCTCATTCAAGGGTTTACAAAATATTGTTAGATTTTTAGTGTTATAAAAGAAAAAAAAATTCCACAGATCGAGATCAAATATAAAATAAAGAGCAATTATGAAAGAAGCGTAAAATATTTTCTTTATACTTTAATAGGTGTTTCTTTTTTAACTTTTTTTTTTTTTTTTTTTTCTGAGGATTGTTCTTTTTTAACTTGAGATCTAAGTTTATGGGCATCATCTATTTAATGATCACTCAATTTAGTTTAAAAAAGTTCTCACGAACAAACTATATCTCTTTTTCTCTATAAAATTAAATTACACATCTCAAAAGTAATAAAATATGAAATACACCTTTCATACTTTAGGAATGCGTCATTCACCTAAGCTGAACTACGCATCATCCTATCGTTAACGTACAAATTAAAGTATTCCCCGAAAAGAAAAAGCTAACTTACAAAAAAAATTTCTTATAAATATTTACATTTTTCACTTTTTCTTTCTATTTTTCAAAAATCTACATTTTACCCTCTAACTATTTTGAGTCGTCGCATTTACTCCCTCCATCAAGATTCCATCAGTATTACCAAAAATACTCTTTAAAATAATAAAATAAATTAAAAAAATATTTTTTTATAGAAGAAGTAAAGGTAATTTAGTCATCTTCTCTCGATTAACAGCGTGTCCCGCTTAAAAATATTTCTTAAATTTTTTTTAGAGAGAGAGAGAGATAGGCAACATGCTATCAATTTCGTTTATTTCATTTAAAAATAAACTTACCTGAAAATATGAATCAATTATGATTCAAACTTGGGATCAAATAACGATCGATTCCTTTTTCAAAAGACTTGAAAAGTGGAGGTTTTGGCCACGTCTCTGAATATGGGTATCAACCATCGAACATTTTGCCACTCGCGCTAGGGACAGTCAGAAAAATAAAAGTATAATAGCCAGACCCTATATAGTAGCCATGGCCTATAGCCATGAAAACAACTTTTCAACTTTTCAACTTTTCAGGGCGATTGTACTCAGAATAGTATAGGCCATGGCTACTATACTATTATAAGTATTGGAGCCCTCGTTCTCATAAGTTGTTTTCAATGATGGAGCTTCTGAATCGACGATCTACTCCATTAAATATGATCTAGAGTATTTAAAATTTCTAGAAAATAAATTTCGTTAATTCGAAATCATAATAAAGTCCATCAAGTGGGCATAAAATGAACGGTCGAAATCGAATGATGTCCTAAAAAAGGATAATCGGATTTTTCAATTCAAGATCGGAGTTATTGATTTTTATCTATATAGTGAATAGAATTTTCTATCAAAAATTCAACAAATTCCGATTCTTTTACACTATTAAACTAGCAAATATTCCATACCGGCCGTAAAAAATCGTCAAATTTATGACCTCTTGATCGTAAGGTAAATGATGTCGAAAATTTATAAAATTTGACAATTTTTTAAGGCCGTTTGTGACCTCTTGATCGTAAGGTAAATGATGTCGAAAATTTATAAAATTTGATTTCTGAAAGTTTTAAATGCTGTAAATAACGTTTAACGGTGTGGGTCATCGATTCGGAAGCTCTATCATCGAAAACAACTTATGAGTACGAGGGCGATCGTACTCATAATAGTGTAGTAACCGGACGCTCTATATATATATATATATATATACATATATATATATATATATATATATATATGTATATATATGTATATATGTATATATATGTATATATGTATATATGTATATGTATATATGTATATATATGTATACATATATATATATATATGTATACATATATATACATATATACATATACATATATACATATATACATATATATACATATATACATATATATACATATATATATATATATATATATA
>NC_033641.1:6864190-6877285 GCF_001540865.1 Ananas comosus
GAGAGGATGCGGGCGCATCCATGGCGCGAAATGGCTCGCGGGCACAGTACATTCTGGAGTTCAGCACGCCGCAGCGGCTGACGGTGATGGGCCCGAGCTCGACGTCGTGGAGTTCGCACGCCGCAGCACCCGTCGACTGGCACGAACCGCTGGGCGGCCGGCGCCGCTCCTCTCGCGGAACGTCCGCGGGAGTCGTGTCCGCGGCTACCTCCGTTCAACGCCATCGCTGGCGACGACGCGTCACGCGGCTTCGAGGCGATGGGCAGTGCACCGCGTCGTCGCCCGCGGGAGGGCTCAGGGGTGGCGTCGACTGCGAGAGGAGGCGGTCGGCGGGGGCGTCGAAGTGGCGGTTGTGGTGGAGGGTGTTTGGTTGTAATGATATGAAGAAGAGGAAGGAGAAGGAGAAGGAGAAGGAGAAGAAGAGTTGGAGGTGGACTCTTGGGGACTACCGCAGTAGATGGCCGCAAGGTTGGTGTTGATGATTGCATGGTGAATAATAATTAGTTGTGTTCTTTTCGCAAAGGGTTTAATAGCAGGTACTCGATGTCCTAACGTCGAAGCTTACTTGTTTCATATTTTTAGCTAGGGTTAATTTTATAAGGATCTCTCTAAACACAGTCAATGACAAATATATTTCTTTAAAGTTCAACTTTTATGTGTTGTTTCTGTAAAAATCCTGATATTTTCAAATATGTCTCTCTGATTTATTACCGTTAGAAAACGGTCAGAGAACTGTTTATATTTTCAATTTTACCATCACAAATATATTACTCCAAAAACCATAACAGTATAATATGAAGAGGTAAAAATGTCAAAACCTAACCAGAGATGAGTTTTAACCTACGGTTAACTAAATTTTTGTAACGAATTCTAACATCGGGGATATATTTGAAAATATCAGGACTTTTGCAACGATAATATATAAAAGTTGAAATTTATAGGAATATATATTTGTCATTCAATCACTATATTTACAGTGACCTGTATGAAATTAACCCTTTTAGCTAAGTTCTGTTTTAAAAGCAAATTATACTTTTGGTCCTCAAACTATGAGGTGACTAATTAATACTTTTAGTCATCTGTGACACCCCAATAATCCCACATCGGATGAGAATGGGGTTGTCATTGGGTTTATAAGAGACTTAGACACTAGTAATAATAACTGGGTTTAAGAATTTTGGGCCGGTTGTTGGGCCCAACGAGTTATTGTTGCTAGTGGACTGGGTCGTTACATTTGGTATCAGAGCCGGTTCACCAGCTGGACATGTGTGGCGAGTCTCGGCTGAGCCAGGGTCTGGATGACAGGCTAGCGAGACGAGTCTCACATAGCCTGGTGATCTTGGGCTGTGTGTGTTTGGACTGACGAGGACGTCAGGGCCTTAACGGGGGGAGTATGTGACACCCCAATAATCCCACATCGGATGGGAATGGGGTTGTCATTGGGTTTATAAGAGACTTAGACATTAGTAATAATAACTGGGCTTAAGCATTTTGGGCCGGTTGTTGGGCCCAACGAGTTATTGTTGCTAGTGGGCTGGGTCGTTACATCATCCCACTTGACTTGAACTATGAATCATGTGACACTTTAGTCATCAAACTTTAATTCATTGCAATTTGTTGTTCAAACTATAAGACTGTGATACTTTAGTTCTTGAACTGTAATTAATTATAATTTCTAATTCAAAATTTGAGGTATATTATATTTTAGTTCTCGAACTATCTGAATTAGTCTATCGCCACATTAGAAAACGCCGACAAATAAAGAGTCACCACAAATATATGGATGTTTATGCCCGCACATCGGTGAGATATATTTCAACGCTTTAAATTAAGCGTCCCTTGCCGCTTTAAAGCGTCGAAAAATTAAAAATAATTAATGTTGCAATTTATTTTTTGATAAAAATAGTTTGATGCAGCAGAGAGCATTAATTGAAGAGATCTTGGTTCATATGACTATGTTTTTCAAACATCGGTATTAGAAGTTGTGAAGTATATATATTTATATTTAACAACCATGGGTTTTTGTTTAGATAATTAAATTCTAGACTGTTTTCTACTAGTAAATCGAAATTTTTTTTTTATAACATGATATTAAAATCACTTAGAAACCCCTTTCTTTTAAAGAGCTTATGAGTTCGATTCCTATACAGTTTGTAAATTTTATGATATATATTACAAATGCTATACATGCATGTTTTCTATATAGAGTATATAAATTAAAAAGCTCGTTCAAAGATCACTTTGGCATAACCACCCCAACCTCCTAAGTATGCTCTCTTTGTGCATGTATGTGGGAATTGTTGGAGAATTTGTAATATAGTATCAAACTTTTGTGTTCTAGGATAAGGACAAATTAGTATTGAATAATCAATTTTTGGAGGAAAATAAAAATGCTCTCAAATTTTTAGTTTCAAATTTGGTTGTGTTGTTAAATAAGGGTGAAAAATACTGGTGACAATTTCACAAACACTTGGTGGGCAATTTCACAACTCACTCTCTTTAAGCATCAAATGAAGAGTCAAGCACAAGAGCAATAACAAAAACAAAAACCACAAGAATACAAGGATTTACGTGGTTCGGCTATGCCTACATCCACGGGAGAACAATGCAAAAGAAGCTTCCACTATAAATTTGGAGATTACAAGAGAGATTCAAATGGGAGAAATATCACCTTAACTCCAAGGTATAAAAGAGAGCTCCAACAATCTCTAGCTCTACCCAAATGGTGTAAACCACACCTCACAAGGAAGATCTCACCTCCTTCTTGATAGAACTAAGATCAAAACCAAGCTCTAGGGTTTTCTCTCTTTTCTCCCACTCCTTTCTCACTCTCTACTTCTCTCTCTATTTTTCTCTCTCTATTCTAATATCCTACTTTAGCTCCCTAAGAGAAGAGGCTAACAATATGGGCCTTTGGATCAAAAGAACCATGATCCAAAAGCTTACAAATAGGGGCCCACATACATGATAAGAAAATATAGAAAGAGGAGATTTTGACTTCACCAAATTACATAGCCCAAATAGCAAGGCCCAAATAACAAATAGGCCCAATATAATTAGCTCAACAATCTCCCACTTGAAGGCAAATCTCCATCCTTCAAATAAGTAATCTCCATCCATCAAATGAGCTTCATCACAATGCATTGTTCTCCAACCACTCCATCTACGTCTCGATCAATCCGGAGTGCTTCCTACAAAATATGAGTTTTTCCGTAGGAACAACCTTTGTCAACATATCCGCAAGGTTTTTCTTTGTATCGATCTTCTCCACATCCAAGTGTTGACGATCTAATGCCATCCGAATAAAATGAAAGCGAACATCGATATGCTTAGTTCGGGAGTGATACGCCGCATTCTTTGCAAGATGAATTGCACTTTGATTATCACAATGCACAACATATTTATTTTGCTTCACTCCAAATTGTGCAAGCAATCGCTTTAACCAAATCATTTCCTTCGCCGCCTCGGTCAAGGCAACATATTCGGCTTCCGTAGAGGACAAAGCAACGATGTCTTGCAACCTAGACATCCAACTAACCGCACTACCTCCAAATGTAAAAACATATCCCGTAGTGGACTTTCTTGTCTCTCTACAACCGGCATGATCGGAATCAACATATCCATTCACCTCCAAAGAAGTTCCACCAAAACACAAACAAACATTTTGTGTGCCCTTCAAATATCGAAGAATCCATTTAATGGCTTGCCAATGCTCCCATCCCGGATTAGACATATATCTTGAAACAACTCCAACCGCATAAGCTATATCCGGTCTTGTACAAACCATAGCATACATCAAACTTCCAACGGCGGAATTATAAGGAACATTCTTCATTTTATCTCTTTCGACCTCATTCTTTGGAGAGTTTTTCTTGGATAACTTGAAATGTCCGGCTAATGGAGTAGAAACCGGCTTACAATCATTCATCTCAAACCTTTCAAGAACTTTAGAAATATAGCCCGATTGACTAAGCCACAACTTGCCATGCTCCCTATCCCTTTTAATTTGCATGCCCAAAATTTTCTTTGCTTCACCAAGATCCTTAGTAGCAAACTTCTTTGACATATCAAGCTTCAACTTTGTAATATCATTTTGATCATTACTAGCAATCAACATGTCATCCACATATAGTAACAAAATAGTGAAAGAATCATATGTTGAGCCTTTAAAATAAACACAATGATCAAAATCACATCTTTTGTAACCTTCATCTTGCATAAAAGAATCAAACTTCTTATACCATTGTCTAGATGCTTGCTTTAAACCATACAATCCTTTCTTTAGTTTACATACTAAATTAGGATTAGCTTCTACAAAGCCTTCGGGTTGAAACATATAAATTTCTTCATCCAAATCACCATGCAAGAAAGCGGTTTTAATATCAAGTTGCTCAAGCTCAAGATCCAAATTAGCAACCAAGGATAAAACAACTCTAATTGAGCAATGCTTAACAACGGGAGCAAATATTTCATTGAAGTCAATACCTTGCTTTTGTCCATAGCCTTTAACAACAAGCCTTGCCTTATATCTCTTGGATCCATCGGCTTCATTCTTGATCACATAAACCCATCGATTTTTCAATGCTTTCTTTCCGACCGGAAGCTCCACCAACTCCCAAGTATGGTTTTGATGTAAGGAATCCATCTCATCCTCCATTGCCCTTTGCCACTTTGCTTTTTCGGGGCAATCTTTTGCTTCCTGAAAACACTCGGGCTCACCCGAATCAGTAAATAAAGCATAATATAAAGAAGGAGAATACCTTTGGGTAGGTTTATGTAGCCTAGTTGATCTTCTCAAATCATGTGCCGGCGGGGTAGACATATCGTTCTCACTCTCATGAGAATCATGCCGACTTTCACTAGATTGTGTACTTTCTTCATGATCAACATTATCATCATGACCAACATCACTATCATGAAGTGGAGGATGAACTTCATGTATATCTTGAGAAGAACCATCAACTTGTACATCAACAACAAGTTTATCTTTCTTTTGCTCTTCTTCCGTGCCTTCTTTAAACATTACATCCTCTCTAAACACAACATCCCGGCTCCGAATAGTTTTTCTAACAACGGGATCCCAAAGTCTATAACCCAACTCATCACCTCCATAGCCAAGAAATACACATTTCCTTGATTTCACATCAAGCTTTGTTCTACTTTCTTTCGGAATATGAACATAAGCTTCACACCCAAATATTCTTAAGTGCCCATAGGAAATGTCTTTGCCACTCCATATAATTTCCGGAATGTCTCCATCTAATGCAACACTAGGTGATCTATTAATCAAGTAAACGGCCGTATTTGCCGCTTCGGCCCAAAAGGACTTTGGTAGGCCGGAGTGCGACAACATACTTCGAATCCGTTCCACAATTGTTCGGTTCATTCTTTCAATGATCCCATTTTGTTGTGGTGTGTAGGGAACCGTCTTCACTCTTTTGATGCCATTCTCAAAACAAAAATCATCAAAGGCACTAGAGCAAAATTCACGACCATTGTCGGTTTGCAAGCACTTAATAAAATGGTCACTTTCCTTTTCAACACGGGCTTTGAATTTCTTAAAAGTTTCAAAAACTTGATCTTTTGAAGCCAAAGGATAAATCCAACACTTTCTAGAATAATCATCTAAGAAAGTAACAAAGTAGTATGCACCTCCAAGAGACTTAATATTGAAAGGACCACAAACATCGGAATAAACCAATTCCAATTGCTTGCCCTTTCTATGCATCTCATTTCTTTTAAACTTAACTCTATGTTGTTTTCCCATAATGCAATGTTCACAAAAATCAAGAAATGAATGCTCAAAGGAAGGAATAAGTTTATGTTCTTGTAATACCTTCATACCATGCTCACTTAGATGACCAAGCCGATTATGCCAAACTTGCATATTTTCGCCTTTGCTTGCGGTAGTAACCATCAAATTTGAATCATCACCCTTTTGAGCGGTTCCATGAAGTGTATAGAGACTTCCATCCTTTTGCCCTTTCAAAATAGTCATACTACCCCTTGATATCTTCCAAGAGCCCTTTCCGAAAGTGATAACAAAACCGGAATCATCCAATTGTCCCGCCGATATTAAGTTCTTTGTGATCTCCGGAACATGACGCACATTTGTCAATGTATGCTTTTGACCATTTGTTTGCCTTATGACAATGTCACCCATGCCAATAATTTTACATGCCCGATCATTACCAAGATAAACAAATTCACCATCTACTCCTTTGTATGTAGAAAAATATGATCGATCCGGACATATATGAAAAGAAGCACCGGAATCCAAAACCCAAGTGTTTGCACAAGAAGAGACCGTGCAAGCAACACTTAATGTGACTCCACTTTCACCATCCGAAGCGTTGTTAGCTTCATTCTTGACATCCTTCCCTTTACCTTTTTGCTTATTTTTCAAAGCATAACAATCCTTTCTCACATGACCCGTCTTCTTGCAATACCAACAAGTAAGCTTTCTACCTTGTGATTTTGATCTTCCTTTACTTTGAGATCTTCCCTTTGTGTTGGAATATTGGCCTCGCTTCGGTGACCTTCCTCTTTCATCAATAGTTAGTGCTTGACTCAAATCACTAGACAATTGATTTGTGGCTTTGCGAGTTTCCTCATTCAACAATGAAGCAACAATATCATTCAACTTGAATTTGTTCCCCATTGTGTTCGCCACCATAGTAACAAGAGTATCCCAACTTGAAGGTAAAGAACTCAAAAGTAGTAAACAAAGGACTTCTTCATCAAGGTTAATTTTGAGAGACTTCAATTGTGCCGCAATAGAGTTAAACTCACTCACATGCTTACGAATAGTAGAACCTTCTTGCATCTTCAAGAGAAAGAGTCTCTTCATTGCATGCATCTTGTTCACACCGGAAGGTTGCTCAAATGATTGCTCCAAAGTCTCCCACAATTCGGATGCGGTCTTGCATTGATAGACATCAAATAAGATTGATGATGAAATGCATGGCCTAATCGCCGCCAAACATTTTCGGTCAAGCATATCCCACTCATGATTATCCATATTAGTGGGCTTTGCACCTTTTCCTAATATTGGTAAATCAAGCTCTTTTGCAACCAAATAATCCTCTATCATGATTTTCCATATAGGCCAATTGCTCTCATTCAACTTCTCAAATTCCATAGCTTTCTCCATTTGAAAGATGAGTGAATAAACACAAATGAATGCTTAGATAACCACCAATCAAGCTCTGATACCAATTGTTGTCAAATGAGGGTGAAAAATATTGGTGGCAATTTCACAAACACTTGGTGGGCAATTTCACAACCCACTCTCTTTAAGCATCAAATGAAGAGTCAAGCACAAGAGCAATAACAAAAACAAAAACCACAAGAATACAAGGATTTACGTGGTTCGGCTATGCCTACATCCACGGGAGAACAATGCAAAAGAAGCTTCCACTATAAATTTGGAGATTACAAGAGAGATTCAAATGGGAGAAATATCACCTTAACTCCAAGGTATATAAGAAAGCTCCAACAATCTCTAGCTCTACCCAAATGGTGTAAACCACACCTCACAAGGAAGATCTCACCTCCTTCTTGATAGAACTAAGATCAAAACCAAGCTCTAGGGTTTTCTCTCTTTTCTCCCACTCCTTTCTCACTCTCTACTTCTCTCTCTATTTTTCTCTCATTTTCTAATATCTCACTTTAGCTCCCTAAGAGAAGAGGCTAACAATATGGGCCTTTAGATCAAAAGAATTATGATCCAAAGACTTACAAATAGGGGCCTACATACATGATAAAAAAATATAGAAAGAGTAGATTTTGACTTCACTAAATTACATAGCCCAAATAGCAAGGCCCAAATAACAAATAGGCCCAATGTAATTTGCCCAACAGGTTGCCATATTGGATAGTTATGAAGTTTCGCTTCACCTCCAACTATAGTTATGTATGTTCTTCATTAGAGTTCCTACCTTCATACCTCCCATTAGAGTTCCTCAAAAGAGGAGGACCATCAAAGTTTGTTTATATTATTTAGTTAAACAATGCGACTCTCTCTCACCTCTGAGCTCTAGACTTTCTGACAAGATTTATGACGAGAACTTGAATTAAGTAAAAAGAAATTAATTATGCTGGGAACGAGACATGAGTCAAATTTAGAACCTTCTATTCTAATACCATATTACATAATGCGAAATAAGGATTTTTCTTTAAAAATTTAAGTTGTTAGAGAACGATATTTTTTATTTATATACATATATTTATATTTAACAATTTACCTAATAATCTTAAGAGATTAAAATCAATAATTTTAATGGTTGATATATATAATTTGCAAGTTTAATAGTATAAAAATATTCAAATTAGATGAAATTAATTATAATAAAAAATTATTTATACTATCTACAGCAAAATAAATGAATATCTTTGATCTAAACTTTTAGTATTGTATCATTAGCTGTTATAAGATTTTAATTTTTAGCTGTTGATTTTGAATCTTTTTAAATCACTAGGTAAATGATATCAAAAAATTATAAAATTTATCTTCTAGATATTTCAAATACTCTATATCAAATCTAACGGAGCATATCGTCGATTCGAAAGTCTCATCCTCATAAGCAACAATACTGCTCGATGGACCCTCACATGATGTGAATACAATGTAGAACTAGAGAACGAACTGTGATTAAATGGATATATATAAGAAATTCTAGCTACTTATACATCCAAAAGGATGTGTAGATCTTACATTCTCCATCATATGATTCACAAAAATTTAAATAACTTTTAGTAAAAGTAAAAAAAAATTGATGTGACAAGTAGAGAATTAATATTCTTAATTTGAATATATGGAGCGGGTATAAGATGAAGTAGTATTGCTTAAAGAATAAATGGCCGCCATTAATGTGACGCTTAACTTAAATGTTGTAACATTTCATTACGAATTGTCCCAACTCATGTCCTACATCATCAGCATGCGTGCTTCCTTAATTTGTAGCCATTTCTTTCCTATTCTAAACGTAAGCTTTTAAAACGTCTCGTTCATCTGATTTCAAAATAGAAGATTCTGAATTCGAGTCTCATCAGTATCCTAGTCTGTTTTAACTCTTGGGATTTTCTTGCGTGACCGGATCGTATTGTACAATAATATATGTACACAATCCGACACATCTATAAAACTATATGAATCTCCAATACTTTTGCCACGTGGCAATTTTTCCTTCACCCCCATCAACCTTTCTTTTGAACCGAACCGTCTCAACCTCTCTTTTGAACCGAACCATCTCTTTTAAGCTGAACCCAATTTCTCCTTCACCCTCATCAACCTCTCTTTTGAACCGAACCGTCTCTTTTAAGTTGAACCGTCTCTCTACTGCCTCTCTAAATCGAACCGCTTCTCTCTTCTCTCACTTCCCATATTCTGAACCGAACCGCTTCCTACGTAACCTCCGAACCGAACCAAACCGTCTCTCTCTCTCCCCATTTTGGTTTCTCAAACGGCAATGGCGCTTCCTCTCCTTCCTATACGTTATTTCTTCTTCCCGTTCAGTTACAACATTTTTTCCCTCTCCCCTCATCCTCAACATCTCCGATCACCACATCCGCGTCAAGGCCCAAACCCAGCACCTCTCCTCCTCGCCGCGGACAGAGGCGACGTCCCAGCACCTCTCCTCCGCCTGAGCCTCCGCCTCCGCCTCCTCCACCACGCTGACAACGACGCCAATGTCGGGTGAGTCGAACTCTAACTCTAGCCCCCAACTCTTCTCCCTCGATCTCGGCCTCCATGTCGAAGATTTTCGGGTTTTCAATCCTCCTCACGTGTCAGTCTTTGCCCTAAAAACCCTATCATGTGTGATCTCTTCATTAATTTTTGTATCAATTTATGCTTTGTTTCTTGAATTTGTGCTTTGTATCAATTTATTCTTTGTTTCTTGATCCCTAATTCTCTTTTAGTTGAATTTAAGTCTTTTATTATTATTATTTTGGTTTGCAGGTGTGGGATCGGAAACGATGGGTTCGTCTCGTAGTAAGTACACAATGTCGTTTGGTTAGTGTCTCTTTAGATAAAAGTAAAATCTTCTAACGACATTTCCATATAATTAACTAGCCATAAGTCCTATGTTTTATCTCTCTTATCCTCCTCCTTTTATTTAACAAATGTCTTGCGTCCATCATCTCTTCTCACAGGAGTTTCTAACTCTTTGTACGATTACACCTACATGCTGAAGTAATAAAAAAAAATTCTCCATCCATCGTGCGATAGGCGAAGTAAATAAAGTAAATTTTTATTTAAATCGATCTTTACATTTAGTTGATCCTAAGCTTGAACCCAGAACCTATAGTTGGTAGTTTAGGAAACGCTGAACGAGATCCCTGCTGGCCATACATGCTGAAATAATTGGAGCTCACCCTAGGCTACTTTCATGCTGATTGACTAAGCTTACACCTCATTCCTCTGAACGCCAGATCTTCGTATAGTTGGTTGGTTGTACTCTTGATGATGGTGCTTGTTGAGGTCTCGTGGCTTTCTTGACGCTCAACGCGCCTTTCTGGTCGTCCTGCAGTGCCTCAAAGCTAGTCTCATTCTTGCGATATTACTCACCATGTCTTTTTTATCTGTATGACTCGAGTAGAATCGAGTGGCTAAGACTGCTGTTTTACATTTACATTATCACTATTCTTTATTTCCTACTGTTAATGCTTTATTTTTACTCTTTGTATTAGTGTCTCTTTAGATATCCTTCAGTGTCATAATTGGTAAACCAATCTCCTTTAATAGTTACTTCGTATTTACCTATGTCAACTTTTATGTTTGTAAAATATACGTAAAATAAACTAACCTCTTTCATCCTTTATGATATACATATTTTTTAGATAAACTATTATATGTCAATTCTTGATTAAAATATTTAGACCAGTTAAATATATAGCCTCCCACTTTAATAGGTTTATGTCTTCTTGTTTGATAAAGGATAATTTTACCGCTAATGTCTCTATTCGAATGAGAAAAATTTTATGATCACATCTTTGGGCGCGCAACGCCGCCCATCCCTCGTAACGTTTATCAGTTATATAAAAGTAAGATGAAAGAAGTAAAGTTGTAAAAAACGTAGCAAAGTTAACAAAACCGTATTCAGACTTTCATTCAATCTTTTTATCTTTTCTAGATTTTTATAAAATCATTTATTAAATGTTTAATTTTAATGAAAAGATATAACAAACCTAAACGAGATACTACGTAGCGGTTTAATAAATTTTCATTTCTTTTTCAGTATATCTAGTCCTGTGTTTGTAAAGTATACTTGTTTTTTTTATAAAGCGGACTCTTTATGTGTATGAACTGGTTCAAACTAAAGAGAGGAGAAACTTAACGTTTCTTATACTTACAGTGTATATTGTTACGTCAATAATAGAACTAACTAGTTTCGACTTTTTTTTATTTTCTTGATATACGCTCGTAGGTATATTAACACGTTATATATTAATACATCGTTTCTTTATTATCCCGTTTCTTTATTGTATATCGTTAGTATTTTTATGTTATATTTCTCAGTGTAGACTCTATACGTTTTTTTTTAATACGGTTTTTCACCGAGTACACGTCTATCATAAATTTTAACTTTATGTTTTTCCGTATCCTCATTTTTATGAGTACTTACCAAGTCTTTCCGTTGTATCGATCGACGACTCAAGATATTTTAGCCTTAACGATAAAATTGAGTATCATCCAAGACTATTGTCTTTCGTATATAACCCGGATTGGTTTTCTTTTTTTACAAATTCTTCTTTAGAGTTCATGGAGAGTCCTTACATAAGCCTTGGTAATTTAGAGTTAGAAAATCTTAGTAAAATTTGACATGTTACTAGTTTTAGGATCTATTCTTCTCACGCCAGCATATCCTCGAACTACACTACCCCTTTCCGCCCGACCGCGTGATGCTTCCTCGCCTTCTTCCCGCTGCGTTCATCTCTTTCGATACAAGTTGTATGCAAGAGTTAATTATTTAGTTTTACGAGTAGTAGATACCAACAGGGATTGATAAAAAAAGAGGGAAGTCCGGTTTAGAAGGATTTATACTTGGATGATTTTGATGTATGGTAAGGGTTAAGAATGTCTTTGTGATATGTATGTCTAGATGATTGGTCTAGTTGATTGGTTGTTTCGTATTTTTTATAGAGTATCTAGATATAGTTTATAGTACTACTCGAGTTATTAGTGATTTAATGAGTAGCCGCCTAAGTTTAAGGAACTCTTATTCGTCTTAACAGAGATTTCTGTTGGGATTAACTCTTCCCGTGTTAGTCAAATGTTTCAGTGTACTAACGATCATGATAGTCACGTTTTATACCGCAGTTTGACCTGTCATGTTTTATTAAAATTCATATTTATAACTTTATATAATAATACGTACTTTGTGCGTTAAGGATTTGCTATAGTTAGTCAAGACTCATCAAGTGGGATATCCTTTTCTTCTTATACATATTCTTTAGTATTCTTAGTTAGGTCTTCTTTTCTTTTTATGTTTAAGAACTCTATGAATTCGTATCGTTTGTGTTGTCTTTCCAAGATTTCAAGGTCGTGAGGTTGACGAAAAATTTTGGAATTCGGATAGCGGCTAGGGTCACGTTTAAATGTTTTCGTAATTAACTACGTTTTTTCTTAAAGACTATCAGGTTCAGTTATCGCTTTAGCAACATGTTGGAGTGGATGAATCAATGTCGTGACTACATGAGTATAAATGAATAGGTAATTCATCAGGTACAAGATAAATTTTTTTTATATAGTAAAGTTCTATAGTTAAAAATTCGGTTAGGTTTTGGAGGTGTAAAGTTCTACAATCAAAATTCGTCGCGTCGGAGTAAATATAGCTTAAAAAGTTTAATTTTGTATATGTTTACGTAATTTTTCCTGAGAACTCTTGGTGATTAATCCGTTAGTGGTGCCAAAAAATTCGTAGTAAGGATTTTGGGTGTACTTGACGTTGGTACCACTAGTGTATTTGGGGTTTTGGATTTTGGCACGGTGTAATTAATTCCTTAGTTTATTTTTTTCCTTTCTTTTATGTAACGGAGTACTTAACCTTGGGGTTTAATCTTTTCCTATATATAGCCGTTACATACCGCGTT
>NC_033641.1:6877310-6890764 GCF_001540865.1 Ananas comosus
ATCTAAGAAAGCTAACAAAGTAGTAGTGCACCTCCAAGTGACTTTATATTTTGAAAGGACCGCAAAACATCGGAATAAACCATTCAATTGTTGTCCTTTCTATGCATCTCATTTCTTTTAAAAGTTAACTCTATTGTTGTTTTCCCATAAGCAATAGTTCACAAAAATCGAAGAAATGGATGCTTCAAAGGAAGGGATAAGTTTATGTTCTTGTAATACACTTCATAGCTCACTTAGGATGACAACGCGATTATGGCCAAACTTGCCATATTTTAGCCTTTGCTTGCTGGTAGATAACCATCAAATTTGAAGTCAGTCACCCTTTTGAGCGGTTCCCATGAAGTGTTATAGAGACTTTCCAATCTTTTGCCTTTCAAAATATTAGTCATACTATTTTCCCCTTGATATCTCAAGAGCGCCTTTCCGAAGTGATAACAAAACCGGAAATCCATCCAATTGTCCTGCTGTATTTAAGTTCCTTTGTGATCTCCGAACTAACGCACATTTGTCAATGTATTGCTTTTGGACCATTTGTTTAGCTTTATGACAATGTCAACCCAATGCCATATTTACATGCCGATCATTTACCAAATAAATTAAAGTTCCACCATGCTACTCTTTGATAGTTAGAAAAATTTGCATGATCGCGGGACATATAATGAAAAGAAGCACCGGAATCCAAACCCAAGTGTTTGCACAGAAGAGACATGGCAAGCAATGGCTCAATGGACTCCCCTTCACCATCTAACATTGTTAGCCTTCATTTTTAACCATCTCTTGCCTTTACATTTTTGCTTATTTTCAAAGTATAAAACAATCCTTTTCTCACATGGCCTGTTTTCTTTGCAATGCCAACAGTTAGCTTTTCCACTTGTGATTTTTGAATCTTCCTTTACTTTGAGATCTTCACTTTTGTGTTGGATTAGTGGGCCTCGCTTCTAGTACCTTCCTCTTTCATCCAATAGTTAGTGCTTGACTCAAATCACTGACATTGTATTGGTGGCTTTGTCGAGTTTCTTCATTAACAGTAAGCAACAATATCATTCAACTTGAATTTGTTCCCCATTGTGTTTTGTTCGCCATCTATAGTAAGCACGGAGTATCCCAACTTGAGTAAAAGACTCAAAAGTAGTATAACAAAGGACTTCTTTCATCAAGTGGTGAATTTGGAGGACTTCAATTGCTATGACCGTCAATAGAGTTGCACTCATCACGATTAGTTCACGGAATAGTAGAACCTTGCTTGCTCTTCAAGAGAAGAGTCTCTTCATTGCGTGCATCTTTTCACACTGGAAGGTTGATCAAATGATTTTAGCCCTCCAAAGTCTCCCACAATTCGGATGGGTCTTTGACATTGATAGACACTTCAGAATAGATTTGATTAGATGAAATGCATGGCCTAATCGCCGCCAAACAGTTGTTCGGTCAAATAGCATATCCACTCATGAATTATCCATTATTATGTGGGTTTTGTGCTGGCCGGGGTGGTTGGGGCGCGTGATAGAGAGAGGGAGAGTGTGTGTTGAGTTTGGTGTTGGTGAAAGAGTGAGGGAGGTCGGGTTGTGGTGTGCAGGGAGCCAGGGAGGAGTAGAGTCGTGTCGTGTGCGGTTGGTATGTGGGTGCGATGTTAGTGGTGAGGCCAAGCGTGTGGGGTTGTCGGTGAGTGGTAAGGGGGGGTGGCTCAGAGACTCATGAGCTGGTGTGTCATGTGAGGGGCGAGGGGGGATGAGTTGGTGTGGGTGGGTGTGTGAGAGTGGAAGAGGACGACGAATGGAGCGGGGGAAGGGGCGTGGCGGGGGGTAGGGGGGTGAGAGTGAGTGAGGTAAATAAGGGTGAAAAATATGATGGCAATTTCACAAACACTTGGTAGGGCATTTTAACAACCCCTCTCTTTAGCATCAATGAAGAGTCCAAGCAACAAGAGCAATAACAAAAACAAAAACCACAAGAATACAAGGATTTTTAACGTGGTTCGGCTATGCCTTACAATCCACGGCGAGAACAATGCAAAAAGAAGCTCTCCACTTATAATTTGGAGATATACAGAGAGATTCAAATGGGGAGAAATATCACATCTAACTCCAAGGTATATAAGAAAGCGTTCCAACAAATCTTAGCTCTATCCAAATGTGTAAACCGACACCTCACAAGCAAGAATCTTTCACCTCCCTTGCTTGATGAACTAAGAAATCAAAAAACCAAGCTCTAGGTTTCTCTCTTTTCTTCCCACTCCGTTGCTCACTCTTTCTTCTTCTCCTAGTTTTCTCTCATTTTAATAATCTCACTCCTAGCTCCCTAAGATAAGAGGCTAACAATAATGGCCCTTTAGATCAAAAAATTAATGATCCAAAGACTTACAAAATAGGGGCTACATACATGATAAAAAATATAGAAAGATGTAATTTTTGACTTCACTAAATTACATAGCCCAAAAGAGGGCCAAATAACAAAAATAGGCCCAAATGTATTTTGCAAACAGGTTCGCCATATTGGGATAAGGTTATGAAGTGGTCGCTTCACTCCAAACATATGTTATGTATGTTCTTCATTAGAGTTCCTACCTTCGCATTTACTCCCATTTAGAGTTCCTCAAAAGAGGAGGACCATCAAAGGTATTGTTTATATTATTTAGTTAAACATGCGACTCTCTCTCACTGCTGAATGCTCGTAGGGATCATTCTGTACAAATTATGACGGATGAACTTGAATTAAGTAAAAAGGAATATTAATTATGCTGGGGAAGAGGCAATGTAGTCAAATTTAGAACCCATTTTATTTAATACATATTACATATATGCGAATATAAGGATTTTTCCTTTAAAAATTTTAAAGTTTTAGAGTAACGTATTTTTTATTTATATACATAGATTTATATTTAACTAATTTAATGGGCTATAATCTTAAGAGATTTAAAATCAATAATTTTAATGGATTGATTATATCTATTATGTGTCGGAAGTTTTAATAGTATAAAATATATTTCACTTAATTAGATGAAGATTAAGTTATAATAAACAAATTATTTATACTATCGTACAGCATGAATAAATATGAATATTCTTTGATCTAAAACTTTTAGTATTGTAATCGATTATCTGTTATTAAGATTTTAATTTGTAGTGCTGTTGTTTGATTTGAATCTTATTTTTTAAATCATAGGTTAAAGATGATATCAAAAAATTATAAAATTCTTATCTTCTAGATATTTCAAATACTCTATATCAAATTACGGGCATTATCCGTCGATTTCGAAAAGTCTCATCCTCATTGTAAAGCAACAAAATAACTGCCTTCGATGGACCCTCACATGATGTGAATACATGTTTATAGAACTACCGTAGATACGCAAACTGTTGATTAAATGGAGTTATATATAAGAAAATTCTTACTACGTATAGCATCCAAAAGGATGGTGTAGATCTCTACTTCTCTCATCATATTTGATTCACAAAAATTTAATAATACATATTTTAGTTAAAGTAAAAGAAAATTTCGAATGTGACAAGTAGAGAATTATAATATTCTTAATTTTGAAATTATGGGAAGCGGGTATAAATGAATTCAGCTATTTGCTTAAAGAATAAATTGGCCGCCATTTAATGTGACGCCTTAACTTAAATGTTGTAACATTTCATTTAAGAATTGTCCCAATCATGTCTACATCATCAGCATGCCGTGCTTCCTTAATTTGTAGCACAATTTTTTCCTATTCTAAAAGTAAGCTTTAAAACGTCTCGTTCATTTGGATTTCAAAAATAGAAGGATTCTGATTTCGAGTTCTCATCAGGGGTAGTCCTAGTCTGTTTTAACTCTTGGGATTTCTTGCGTGACCGGATCGTATGTACAATAATATCATGTACACAATCGACACATCTATTAAAACTATTGATGTCTCCAATACTTTTGCCACGTGGCAATTTTGCTCTTCACCCCATTTCAAGCCTTTCTTTGCAACCGAACCGTCTCAACCTCTCTTTTGGAACGAACCAATCTCTTTTAAGCTGAACCCAATTTCTCCTTTCACCCGCATCAACCTCTCTTTTTGAACCGAACCGTCTTTTTAGTTGAACCGTCTTCTCTACTGCTCTCGTAATCAACGCTTTCTCTTTCTCATGCTCACCTTTCCCATTATTTTGAACGAACCGTTCCTACGTAACACTTTCCGAAAAGACGAACAAAAACCGTCTCTTTCTCTCCCCATTTTGAGTTTCTCAACACTCGGCTAATGCGCTTCTCTCCTTCCTATACGCTTATTTCATTCTTCCCGTCAGTTACAACATTTTTTTCCCTGCTTCCCTACTCCTCAAAATCTCCGATCACCACATTCCGCGATCAAGGCCCCAAAACCAGCACCTCTCCTCCTACGCCGCGGACAGAGCGAAACGTCCCAGCAACCTCTCCTCCGCCTTGAAGCCTCGCCTCCGCCGGTTCCTCCACACCGCTGCAAACGACGCGAATGTCGGGTGAGTCGAAACTCTAACTCATAGCCCCCAACTTCTCTCCTCGAATCTCGGCCGTCCATGTCGAGGATTTTGTGCGTGGGTTTTCATCTCCTCACGTGTCTTATCTCTGCCCTTAAAAAAACCTATCATGTGTGATCTCATTCATTAATTTTTGTATCATTTATGCTTTTTTTCTGAATTTGTGCTTCTTTGTATCAATTTATCTTTGTTTCTGATCCTATTTTTTTTAGTTGAATTTAAGTTCTTTTATATGATTATTTGGGTTGCAGCGTGTTGCGATCCGGAAACGATTTGCTGCGCATTAATTGCGATAATTATATCCTTCTTAAATTTGGGGTTCCAATTATGAGGGCAATGTATTGTATTCTGGTTTTTATTTGATTCCTTAATGTAATTATTGGCACGGTTTTAGTTTTTGGGGTTTATGTGATCACCATTGGTTGCCAGTTCATGTTGGGTTTTTAGAAAATGCATGCTTAAAAAACCGTGGGTGAATTGCCTAATTCGTGGTTCTCAAGAGTCCTTTTTAATGCATTCTGTATATGTTTTTTTTATAATTGAAAAATTCGATATAAATGAGTGGCTGCGATGCTTTAAAACTAACATCTTGAAATTGTGGAGGTTTTGGATTGGCACTTAAAAAATAGATATCTTGAAATTGATATTCTTTTTAAATAGAACATGGGGACTACTTAATGGATAAGTAAATATGAGTTAAGCAGTGCTGCGTAACTAAGGTAGGTTGAGGTATGCTACAATGATTGGCGCTTATTTGACTTTGGAACTATAGAAATTCGTTTTGCATCATTAATGCTTTTTGTAAATGCACTAGGATCGGGATAGGGCTTAAGAGTTTTAAAAAACAGTTGGAGTTGCTGGACTTATAGAAGCCGTTTATGTTGTGATTAGCTATGCTTAAGGTATCTCAAAGGGAATTTGTATGTTTTTTTGTCTTCTGACGAGTCTAGCGGGTGCGGTTATCTTAAGATGGGGGTAATTTTTTTCTTCGTGTATACACTATTCTTCTTTTTGCTAGATGGTGAGACTACTCAGGAACTATTGGTATGTTAGAAATTGCGTGTTTTATGGCATAAATAATATATTTTAATATTATTACTTAATTATTTTGTAACAGTCCAGTTTTGACGCCATTTTGTACTGATAGTACTAACCAATCATGTGACTTATGTAGACTTGAGGGGTGTTGCCTCTCACATTTAGGGTTGGCCTTTAGACAATTTTTCTGTGGATTCTCAAGGGAATTTGCGATCTTGGCGATGAGTAATTTAGCGTGATTGTTGAGACCTCATCATGGATGTATTGATATAGATTCTGATGAGATATTTTTTTTGCGGGTGTTGTTATGTTGATCTGCGTTAGTAGATCTGTATGTTGTAGCTGTCTTCTGTAAAGAATTGGAATTGGTATGTAGTTTTAGCCAGGTTTCATATTTAGGAAGATTTGCCTGAAGGGAAGGAAAAAAAATAGTTAGGAAAACATAGAATGATGAGCATTTTGATTATTAATTGCAGAGATGTATGTTGAGAATAGCTTTCTCTGATGTGTGCGTCGCGCTGGTTTTTCCGCTCTTCGAGTAGTGCGCCAGGCCCGCCTTTCCCCATCACATCAAGAATCTATACGACCGCCTTTTCCCCATTACATAAGCTCCTATACGAGCTGCATCTTCTTATCTAGGATTTTGATCATTGCTAACAGCTTTAAAAAATGATTCTAAAAAGATTGAGATTTAATGGTCGGAATACTTGCCTGAGACGGTACTTGAGATCTTCTTAAACATTTTTTTCTTTTTGTTAGGCCCAATAGATTGGCTTTCTGTTATCAGAAGCTAGCTGTATGAGTTAAAATTAGCAATTTCCTCGTTTTATAAAAACTTCCAGCCAGTAGCTATTTGTGCCTTCTGAACTCCATTCATGGTGGAGTATTGTTTACTTCCTATGCTTTTTTGTATTTAAAATTTCAATTTTTAAATGTTATTTGCACATGAGCCATTTTTTGGCATAAATGTGTTTTTTTTTTTTTCTGCTTTTTGCGTATCTCAGATGGGTGACTCTTTCTATTGCTAATTTTATTGATTGCTAATCTCTGTTATTTCTTTGCCTCTATATGTCTTTGCCACAGTAATGTTATTTATATTTGGACGGATTATATGCATGCCTCGATATAGGTTCTTTTATTTGTTTTTCCAGGGCTTTGATCAATTCAGATAAATAACTGCATTGTCGATATGTGACATTCATATTCTTTGCAATTCAAAGAGGGGAGAAATCAAACTTGGTCAAGTATGTGTATTTCTCAGGCGAAATATTTTTTTTGTTCATATGAAATGTTTGTGTCCTGATCTATATGACTTTTTCTTTACTTTTAAATAATTTGGCGATGCATCATAGAGCAAATCCAAACAATATAGAAAAGTAATTTTAATTTGTAAATTATTTACTAAAATATTTTTAGATCTTTTCTCTTTTTCTAACTTACTTTCAGACTTATGCCAAAACGAGTGAAATGATGCAAAAAATGTTGAAATGAAGAAAGTAGAATGAAAATATATTGACTATTTGCAATGCTCCCTACCCGCGGCAACGCGCGGGTTTCTACACTAGTGTACATAATAACATGTAGGGATAATTAATTATCGACATATCTCTCAAAATTTTTGAAATATCTTATATATTTATATTTTTTTATTTCAAATATGCCCTTCGTATATATATATATTTTAATTATTAAAAAATAATTCTACTGTTGGTATCCATATTGGTTAAACTAGAATTAAATTTCTATTAGAGTTAATAAAAAAAAATCTCTTTTGCATGCCCTTAATTTAACAACAAATAAAAAAAATTGATGACGATAGAAGGGTGTATGAAAAGGCAAAAGGTTAAAATACTTATTTTACCCTAAATTAAGGGCAAATATGAAATAAGAGAAGTTGACGACAATAGAACGGTATATTTGAAAGGTAAAATAATAATTTATAGAGATAATGACTATTAATTTTTATCTGTTTAAAGAGTTTTTCTATATTAATTTTCTAAACAGTACTGAAAATAAAAAATTCTGTAAATTTCTACAAGTATATAAGCAATTGCCCTTAAGATGCATGTAAGTCCCCTCGTTCACATACATTAATATTATGTCATGAATACATATATAGTAACAAGCATTTCAACTTAGAAGTTTTTAAGGTTTCAAGTGCATGCATGCTAGCTCTTTGTTTCTCATACAATAATACCAGATCATTCACAACTTAAAAGCGTCGAGGGAGGAGCTTGTGAGCCCCTTGGTGAGGTAGTTCATGATGTACTCGGCCACAGTAACATCCCTGTACGCCGGAGGATTAGTTTCCGACAGCAACTCTTTGACGGGCCCGTAAGGTTTTTTTTCGTCGAAGCTCGGATTGAAGAACACCGCCACGGATATGCGGGGCCCCTTCGCGCTCGCGAGAACGCGATGTTCGATGCTCTTGAACTTGTCGTTGCTCACGAGCTGCATGCAAATCGAAAGAAACGCGATTCGAGCAATAGTATAAATGTAGCCAATACATACTCACTACAACAAAAACGGTCTATAGCGACACTTTTAAATGTCGGTATAGGTCAATAAAAGTGCTGCTGGCTAAATTACCGACACTTTTAAAAAGTGTTGCTATATGTGGGATCGCTAGGTATATAGCGACAGTTAAAGAGTGTCGCTATAATCTAAAAAAGTGCTGCTAATTTAGCAACACTTATTTAAGCATCTAGCAACCGCCGAAACTCTAACTTGTTGGCTGCAGTGGTGGAGGAGGACGAGAGGGAAGGACCCTTCGTCTAGGATTTCAGTAGATTGAGTAAGGGGAGAAGGGGAGATGGTAATCAATTTTTTCTTTTTTTCCCTTTTTGTTTGGAATCGGACCAAATGGGCAGAGTTGGGTGGGTTGAGTATAATAACCTTTTATTTTTTGTTGGATTCAGCTTTATATTTAGGTATTAGTAGATATTTTTTAAAATTTTGATATAAATGGAACACTTACACAAAAGTGTCCTAAACATGTGTCACTATAATCTATTTCTATTGTAGTGCTCTTTATCATTTAGTCTTATTTTAGTTTCTAAGATTTCACTTATTTTCTTTTTTCTGTCAATCTGTATATGCATATATATGTATATATGAGCTAGGCTCCTATGCTTTCGAAAGTACGGAGACCTCCCTGCTTGTAAGTTGTTTTCGATGATAGGACATCTAATTTGGCGATCGGTTCCGTTAAACTTGATCTACGCTATTGGAACTATTTAGAAACCAAATTTCATAGTTTTTTGAATTTGTTTGTCTTGTAAACGAGTAGCCTCAAAATGAATGGGTGAAAATGAAAATCTCATAAAAAATAGTGATAAAGGACTCAAATTTTAAATCGGAAGTATTGATCTTGCTACTAATGTTACGTAAAATTTTTTATTAAATTTTTATGTAATTTAGATACTTCTACACCGTTGAACTTAAAAACGTGCCACATCGGCCGTTAAAATAGTCATTTTTGAGACATTTTGATCACTTGGTAAATGATATTAAAAATTATGAAATTTGGTTTCTAGATAGTTCCAATAAGGTAGATTATACTTAACGGAGCCGATCGTCGAATCGAATGTCCTATCATCGAAAACAACTTACAAGTACGGAGGTCTCCGTACTTTCGAAAGTACAGGAGACTTACTCATGATGTATATATATCTTGTTGTAATCCAATTATCAAGCTTAATTTGATTGACGAAGTTTTGGTTTGAGCGAATTCCAGGAATATTATCTAGTTTAATTTGTAGTTTTGATTCCGACCTTGAAGATGGGAGTGAAATAATCTCATTTGTGTTCGATTCTCGTACTGGTTGTGAATCACACAGATGTATTCATTGACTACATACGGCACAATTTCTGAACAGTTATGTGCGTAGAATTTTCTTGCGTTCAGAACAATCCTGCCGCTGAACATATAATTCAGATATATCTTGGTATAGTAATGAATGGCAGTATATATATATATATATATATAGAGTCCAGCTACTATATATACTCTTATAAGTATGATTGCTCTTGTACTCATAAATTATTTTCAATAATAAAACTTTCGAGTCGACGATTCATACCGTTAAACATTATCTAGAGCATTTAAAACTTCTAGAAATCAAATTTTATAAATTTTTGGCATCATTTACCTTACGTTCAAAATGTCGCAAAATTGACAATTTTTAACGGCCGATATGAAATACTTGGTAGTTTCACGGTATAAAAGAAATCGGAATCGGTTGAATTTTTTATAGAAAATTCTATTCACTATGTAGATAAAGATCAATAACTCCGATCTTAAATTGAGGAATCCAATCATCTATTTTTAGGACGTCGTTCGATTTCGACCGTTCATTTTATACCCATTTGATGGACTTTATTATGATTTCAAAAAATTACGAAATTTATTTTCTAGAAATTTTAAATACTCTAGATTCATCGAAAACAACTTATGACTTTGATCTACACTACCGAAAACAACTTAGATCAAGTCTAACGGAGCCGATCGCCGATTTGAAAGTCGCATCATTAAAAACAACTTGATAGCACGGCGGCCTCCATACTACCGATAATATACCAACCTAGCTCTCTCTCTCTCTCTCTATATATATAGCATTGCTGGGCTGCAGACAATGCGCATTTTATTTACTTACTAAGCAAATGGTGTCAAAACCCACAAAAGTTGGATTCGACGGTACTCCTTCCATCACAATCATGTCGACATCCCTTTAACCAAATTGCACACTATTTATTTGCGTACGTAATATCCTGATTGTAAAATTTGAAAGAATATTTGCGACAAAGCTAAAAGACGTCGTACCTGAAGGAGATCACCTATGTTTACGACTAAAGCTCCGGGAATCGGGGAAACGTCGACCCAGCGGCCCTGGTGAAGGACTTGGAGGCCGCCGATCTCATCTTGGAGAAGCACGGTGAGGAAGGACGGGTCGGTGTGCTTGGCGGTGCCGAGGGTCAGCTCCGGCTCTGGGCACGGCGGATAGTAGTGGGCCACCATCAGTTGTGTAATGGCACAATTCATGCTTCTCAAGTAGTCCGGGCTCAACCCTAGTGCTTCTGATAGCAACTCGCATAGCGCTTCCGCAACACCAAGTATGTGATCCCTAAAGTCCATAATCGCCTCCCTGTCGATCAAAAATACAGTGATTTTAGTATACTGTGAAGATTACATATGTTAAATCTAAAAAATATTTACACATCAATCTTTATCGGCGTAAATTTTTAGAGTATAGCGATTGTTTTACACGATATAAGAGTAGGAGGTTCTTTGTTCGAGTCATGCCAAAATTAAGGAATTATAATCTCTACAACTCCTCGTCTAGGCTTTTAGAATTTTCTCATCCTTTTTCAGTTTTTAATTTTTTTTTTTTTTTTTTTTTTGAGAGATAGGTAGCACGCTACCCGCTTCATTTATTTCATTTAGAAATAAACTTAGTTGGAAATGTGAATCAACTAGGATTCGAACTTGGGTCTCGAGTACCAACCACCAAATCCTTTGCCACTTGCTCGAGGGACGGTTGGTTCAATTTTTAATTTATAAAAAAAAAAGGAAAGAGGGTGTAGAGGGATTTCGACGGGTCTAGTTCGAGGTAGGTTTTCAATCTGAACACAACTATCAAAATCAAAACCCAAATCCAAGCTCGAACCTGAACTTGTCTGATTTTGAGGATCCGTATCCAAACCCGAATGTTGCGAAAAAATCGTAATCCAGTGCCGAGCCTATAAACTGGAACCTAAAAGCAATCATTTTTCTTCACCAAATTTCAAAATATATCATATTCAAGAATATATTTTCAAAATACAAATTAAAATTTTCGTATATATCACAAAAAGTGGTTCGAGCCGAGGTTCGGGTTCGAGTCGGGTACATATAGAAACCATACTCAAATACAAATCTCTTTATACAAATGGCCGAAACCACGCTCGATCGTTTGTTAAATTTGCTCCATTCCAATTTAGATTCGAATAAAATTTTGAATATTCATATCCATTGACATATCTGAGGGAGTGATACAACGTGTATAAAACACTTCGAATTCCATCAGTTGGGTCGATAGACGGTCGTAGAAAGGAGTAGCGGCTTCCACGACGGCAGCGGCGAAATAATTGTGTAGATATTTGGGTTGTTGTATGGCTGCAACCATTTCTTCACAACCTCATCTTGAATCTCTATTCAGTGTCCATTTATTGTATGACTAAAGCTTCGTTTGGTTCGGATATAAGTAAGAACTAGTTCATACCAGAAATAGGTACAACTTTAGGTATAGGCGAGAACTAGACCAATTTTGTGTTTGGATAAAAATTTGATTGTTTTCGGGAATAAGAAAAATAGCGTTTGGATAGATAAGATAGAATAAAAGGAATAGTGAGCAGTAATAAATTAAAAGTAACATTTAATATTACTCATCTCATTATATTTAATTTTTAAATTTTTAAATTTTGCATTTATAATTTTAAATTTAAATTTTTAACTTTTAAATTTTAAAATTTGAAATTAAAATTTAAATTTTAAATTTTCAAATTTTTAATTTTAAAAATTTAAATTTTAAACTTCAACATTTTATATTTTAAATTAAAATTTAATTTTAAATTTTAGAATTTTAAAATTTAAAATTTTAAAGTTTTAAAATTAAAATTTAAATTTTAAATTTTCAAATTTTTAATTTTAAAAATTTAAATTTTAAATTTAAGACCAAATTTAAATTTGAAAGATATAAAATATTAAAATTTTAAATTTTAAAGTTTTAAAATTTTAAATATCAAAATTAAAATTTAATTTTAAATTTTAGAATTTTAATTTTAAAATCACAAATTTTAAATTCTAATTTAAAATATATTTCTCTCTCTCCCTCTCTACCCAGTGAGTGGGAACAAGCTTGTTTGTAAGCTTATTCCCACCCGGGGTGAGAACTATAGTTCCTACCCTTAGGGTCTATTTGTTTCGCGGAAAGTGGGGTGGAAGTGGGACGGTGGAAGTGATTTTCGGTGAGAACTATAGTTCACCGTAATTTTATTACGCCCGAAAGTCCAGTTCACCTAAAATAATAAACTTGACTTCGCCTTCCCATGGGACGAAATCAATTCCGGTGAAGTGAAAANTTAATGGTTTGGATGCCTTCGTTGACTGAAACTAGAGGCATATGGTTGCATCATGCATGTGCGGATCACATATAATATTACTAATAATTAACGCACATATTTTAAACTCTCTTTTAAAATATTTTTAAAAAATTTTATTTGGCCAACAAATTCTTTAATTTCTTGCGACTCAGTTTCAAAATTCTTGTATAAAGATGTTCGTGAATCCGATCAGATTTGAATAGTTGATATACTGTACTCGTATCTTAAAAAAAAAGAAAAAAAGAAAAAAAATATATACCGAATTCATGTAACTTCGGGTCGGATTCATTCTGAATACTTAAATTAATAATATATTCATCGGGTCTATTTGAACGAGTCTGGTAGCGACTACTCGTATACTATCCGTTTAAGACCGGATACAGATTGAGTCTAAATCGGATATAGGTATTCGGTGTATATATTTTTTATATACATTATTAAATAATTTATGGATAAACCATAAATCTCTCACTATAGAAAGATCACGATCTAATGAGTTGCACCCGGTCCAATAAAATGAATTCGAAAGAAAGATTCAAGCAGGAAAAAGAGCAAAAAGGGTTAAAAGAATAAAAAATAAAAATAAAAAAATAAAAAAAAGAGTAATGTGAGACTTCGGAAGTATGCTATCGGTAGCACGGAGCGCTCCGTGCTACCAAGTTGTTTTCGATGATGCGGTTTCCAAATCGACGATCGGCTCCGTTAGACTTGATCTACGCTATTGAAAGTATTTGGAAACTAAATTTCAAATTTTTTCGACATCATTTGACTAGTGATCAAAAGATCTCAAAATTG